>NC_084570.2:39734160-39814160 GCF_033978685.3 Nerophis lumbriciformis | reverse complement strand
TTAGTTCTTGTTTAGATGCATTAGACCAGATTGCTGGGCAGTAGTCAATATGTGACAATACAAGGGATTGTATAACTTGCTTAGTAGTT
This sequence comes from Nerophis lumbriciformis, assembly GCF_033978685.3. Lineage (NCBI taxonomy): Eukaryota > Metazoa > Chordata > Actinopteri > Syngnathiformes > Syngnathidae > Nerophis > Nerophis lumbriciformis. The sequence goes on along the minus strand of NC_084570.2, from coordinate 39,814,071 downwards.
GTGTTAGTTAAAAAATAGGCACTTCTTATGATTGAAATGCTTCTGCTCATTTGTGTTACCGTATTTTCCGCACTATAAGGCGCACCTAAAAACCACAAATTTTCTCAAAAGCTAACAGTGCGCCTTATAACCCGGTGCGCTTTATTACGATTCATTTTCATAAAGTTTCGATCTCGCAACTTCGGTAAACAGCCGCCATCTTTTTTCCCGGTAGAACAGGAAGCGCTTCTTCTTCTACGCAAGCAACCGCCAAGGTAAGCACCCGCCCCCATAGAACAGGAAGCGCTTCTTCTTCTACTGTAAGCTACCGCCCGCCCCCGGAAGAAGAAGAAAAAACGCGCGGATATCACCGTACGTTTCATTTCCTGTTTACATCTGTAAAGACCACAAAATGGCTCCTACTAAGCGAAAAGGATCCGGTTCATAAAAAGACGCAATCTCTCCATCCGCACACGGATTACTACCGTATTTCACAGCAACTGATATTCCTGTGAACCGCACTGTGGAACGGGAGCACGTACGGTGAATATTCGCACCACAGGGAATGAGAAGTCATCCTTCACTGTGGTTCTAGCTTGCCATGCTAACTTCCACCCATGGTGATATTCAAAAGGAAGACCTTGCCAAAAGAGACCTTTCCAGCCGGCGTCATCATAAAAGCTAACTCGAAGGGATGGATGGATGAAGAAAAGATGAGCGAGTGGTTAAGGGAAGTTTACGCGAAGAGGCCGGGTGGCTTTTTTCACACAGCTCCGAAGGCGAACATACCTTCACTAAGACGGGCAGACAGCGCCGGACGACATACGCCAACATTTGCCAGTGGATCGTAAATGCCTGGGCAGATATTTCGGTCACAACTGTGGTCCGAGCTTTCCGGAAGGCAGGATTCACAGAACAACAGCGACACTGACTCCGATGACTTCGACGAGACGGAACCGGCCATTTTGGATACCACGCTTGCGCAACTTTTCAATTCGGACACCGAAGACGAAGAATTCGAAGGATTTACGAATGAAGAATAACTTCAGAAGGTGAGCGCTATGTTTATTTTGTGTGTTGTGACATTAACGTTCGAGCAACATTATGTTGCTATTGCTCTACACCATTTTGAATTTTACTATGTTTGTGATTGCACATTTGCGTACATTTTGGGACAGAGTTGTTAGAACGCTGGTTTTCAATATATTATTAAAGTTTGACTGAACTATCTGACTGTTTTTTTGACATTCCCTTTAGCGCAGCGTAGGCGCGGCTTATAATCCGGGGCGGCTTATTGGTGGACAAAGTTATGAAATATGTAATTCATTGAAGGTGCGGCTAATAATCCGGTGCGCCTTATAGTGCGGAAAATACGGTACTATGTTGTTAATGTGCGTGGCCCAAGATAGTCTTTCATCTATTGTAACTCCCAGCAACCTGGCCTCTTTAACTTGTTCAATATGAACTCCGTTCAAAGAAACATTTAATATGCGTTCCTTTCTCTGAGCATGTTTTGAGCAAATAACAAGACATTTTGTTTTGGAAATATTATGTTTCATCTTATTTTCCGTAACTCATTTAGAAATCTGCATGATCTCGTCTTGTAGTATGCTGCTCAGGTCTGTGCAATTATCAGCATAAGCATATATTGTTGTGTCATCTGCGTAAATTGCATAGCAACCATTCTTTAAAATACATGACATATCTTTTACAAATATTGAGTACAATAAAGGTCCCAGGCAACTTCCCTGGGGAATACCACAATATAATGTTTTAATATTTGAAAGGGTTCCATGGAACATGACACATTGCTGTCTGTTGACTAGGTAGCTTGTCATCCAGTTCATCGCTGAGAGTTTAAAACCATAAGCAGACAGTTTTATAAGTAGTAGTTTGTGGTCAATAATATCAAAAGCTGCACTAAAATCTAATAGCACTGTGCCAACTAATAATTTACTGTCAATTTGTTTTAGCCAGTCATCTGTTAATTGTGTGAGAGCTGTTCATGTTGAATGGACAGTTTTATATGCATGTTGAAAGTCTGAATTAATGGTATTTATAGAGAAATAATTTTGAATTTGCTTAAATATAATTGTTTCCATTAATTTTCCTAATACTGGTAAAATGCTAATTGGCCTACTATTCGATCCAGTGAATGCTTCTTTCCTATTTTTTGGTAGAGGAGTTACTCTAGCAACCTTCCATACTTGAGAATAGATTCCTTCTTTAAAGCTTAAGTTAAAAATTAAAGCTGCATGCAGCGATGGCCGGGACCGATTATTTACGCTGATGTTTCCTGCTTTCACCCAAATAACATATCTTTACCTACTCATTACCTACCTTCCCTGCATCCCGGAGACACACTGGTGCTTCTTTCTTTCACCCATACAACATATCTATGTAATCATGTAATTTAACCTTCTCTGCATAGTAAGGTCACGCTGGTACTTCCTGCCTTTACCCATTCAACCTATTTTCACCCGCACATTACTTACCTTCTCTGCATAGTGGGGTCACGCTTGTGCTTTCTGCCTTTACCCATGCAACATATCTTCACCTGCACATTACCTACCTTGTCTGCATTGCCTCGACCACACTTGCGCTTCCTGCTTTCATCCATACAACATAGCTTCACCTGCACATTACCTACCTTCTCTGCATAGTGGGGTCACGCTGGTGCTTCCTGCCTTTACCCATTCAACATATCTTTACCCGCACATTACCTACTTGCTCTGCATCCTCGGGTCACGCTGGTGCTTCCTGCCATCACCCAGTCAACATATCTTTACCTGCACATTACCTACCTTCTCTGTATCCTGGAGTCAAACTGGTGCCTCCTTCTTTCACCCAGTCAACATATCTTTACCCACACAGTACCTACCTTCTCTGCATTGTGTGGTCACGCTGGTGCTTCCTGCTTTTAAGCGGCCATCTTGAGACGGCAGCAGCGCAGCAGCATCAGCGCAGCGGTTCTTTGAAGGCTCATAAAATCAAAACCGGAGTAGTAATTAAAACTCTTTCATCAACTTTTAATCAAAAGGGTTCAATCTCTCTCCTGTGCTAGTTTGAAGTTGACACGACAAACGCGCTCAGAGGAGATAATGTTTAAAAAAAGGTGACTGTTTTGACCCAACTTTTATTTTGAAGGGGGAATTGCAAACTTCCTGTTGATTTTTGCTGGGGGTTGTCAATATATGAAATGTAGGTCTAAGTGAGACCTACATAGAGGTTTTTGTTTCATGTCTCTACGACATTCTTACTGGAAGTTAGAGGCAGTTTTGTCTGTGTTTTCTTCCTAGGAACAGTTTTGTCTGTGTTTTATTCCTAGGGGGCGCTAGAGAGCAATTTTGAGTTTTGGGGTTGGGTTTTTTATTAGATCGCAATTTTTGCCAGTCCTGATGTGTGTGTCCAGTTTGGTGAGTTTTGAAGTATGTTAAGGGGTCAAATTACAGCTCAAAGAGGCAAAGGTGACTGTTTTTACTAAACTTTTGTTTTGAAAGGGGGAATTTCCAACTTCCTGTTGATCTTTGCTGAAAGATGTCAGTGTATGGAATCTAGGTCTAAGTGAGACCTACATAGAGGATTTTGTTTCATGTCTCTACTACATTCCTACTGGAAGTTACAGGCAGTTTTGTCTGTGTTTTCTTCCTAGGGGGCGATAGAGTGCAATTTTGAGTTTTGGGGTTTGGTTTTTTAATTAGATCGCAATTTTCATCAGTCCTGATGTGTGTGTCAAATTTGGTGAGTTTTGAAGCATGTTAAGGGGGTCAAATTACAGCTCAAAGAGGCGGCGGTATAAGAATAATAAAACCTTAGAAATACAATAAGGTCCTCTGTCCCAAAGGGACATTCGGTCCCTAAATATAGCATATCGGACTGGCTATTATTCCAGCTGACAACTTTAAAAGTCTACTCTCTAGATTATCATGACCACAAGGTTTGTCAGATTTCAATTCAGACAATAGATTTTCAATTTCCAATACATTAGTGACTGAGAATTCAAATTTACATTCTTTGTCCCGCATATAATTTTTAATAAGTGACTCAGATAGAATACAATTTACAGGCAACATGCCATTTGTTATAATATCAACTTTACTTATGAAATAATTGTTGAAGTAATCAGCAATTTCTTTGGGCTTGGTGATAAAGCCTTCACCTGATTCAATAAATGCTGGTGTTTTTCCCATGTCATCTCTACCATGATTTGATTGAGAGTACTCCAAAGTTTTTTGCCATCATGTTTAATTTCTTCAATTCTAGATTGATAGTACACCCTTTTTTTTTTTGTTTATTTAATTTAGTCACATTGTTTCTTAAAAAGCAATATGCTAGCCAGTCCTCTGAGCTACCTGAATCTACAGCAACTCTTTTCAGTTTATCTCTATCTTTCATCAAGTTTCTCAGGTCAGAGTCAAGCCAAAGGGCTTTGACAGATCTGACGGTGAGCTTCTTGCATGATTATCACAGACAGAAGAAAATGACTTCATTAATTCATGCAGAGCTGCTTCTGTATGCTTTGATTTAAATACACTGTCCCACTGTACCGTATTTTCCGCACTATAAGGCGCACCTAAAAACCACAAATTTTCTCAAAAGCTAACAGTGCGCCTTATAACCCGGTGCGCTTTATTACGATTCATTTTCATAAAGTTTCGATCTCGCAACTTCGGTAAACAGCCGCCATCTTTTTTCCCGGTAGAACAGGAAGCGCTTCTTCTTCTACGCAAGCAACCGCCAAGGTAAGCACCCGCCCCCATAGAACAGGAAGCGCTTCTTCTTCTACTGTAAGCAACCACCCGCCCCCGGAAGAAGAAGAAAAAACGCGCGGATATCACCGTACGTTTCATTTCCTGTTTACATCTGTAAAGACCACAAAATGGCTCCTACTAAGCGAAAAGGATCCGGTTCATAAAAAGACGCAATCTCTCCATCCGCACACGGATTACTACCGTATTTCACAGCAACTGATATTCCTGTGAACCGCACTGTGGAACGGGAGCACGTACGGTGAATATTCGCACCACAGGGAATGAGAAGTCATCCTTCACTGTGGTTCTAGCTTGCCATGCTAACTTCCACCCATGGTGATATTCAAAAGGAAGACCTTGCCAAAAGAGACCTTTCCAGCCGGCGTCATCATAAAAGCTAACTCGAAGGGATGGATGGATGAAGAAAAGATGAGCGAGTGGTTAAGGGAAGTTTACGCGAAGAGGCCGGGTGGCTTTTTTCACACAGCTCCGAAGGCGAACACACCTTCACTAAGACGGGCAGACAGCGCCGGACGACATACGCCAACATTTGCCAGTGGATCGTAAATGCCTGGGCAGATATTTCGGTCACAACTGTGGTCCGAGCTTTCCGGAAGGCAGGATTCACAGAACTACTGGACAACAGCGACACTGACTCCGATGACTTCGACGAGACGGAACCGGCCATTTTGGATCCCACGCTTGCGCAACTTTTCAATTCGGACACCGAAGACGAAGAATTCGAAGGATTTACGAATGAAGAATAACTTCAGAAGGTGAGCGCTATGTTTATTTTGTGTGTTGTGACATTAACGTTCGAGCAACATTATGTTGCTATTGCTCTACACCATTTTGAATTTTACTATGTTTGTGATTGCACATTTGCGTACATTTTGGGACAGAGTTGTTAGAACGCTGGTTTTCAATATATTATTAAAGTTTGACTGAACTATCTGACTGTTTTTTTGACATTCCCTTTAGCGCAGCGTAGGCGCGGCTTATAATCCGGGGCGGCTTATTGGTGGACAAAGTTATGAAATATGTAATTCATTGAAGGTGCGGCTAATAATCCGGTGCGCCTTATAGTGCGGAAAATACGGTATGTTATGTACGTCTTCAATAAAGGCATTATCACAGAAATGTTTGTAGAGTCTCTTATATATAATTGTAGGTCCAACTTTGGGGACTTTCACTTTTCTTGCCATAGCAATCATGTTATGATCACTAAATCCAATTGGCATAGAAACAACCTTCGAGCATGTATCTACTGAATTAGTAAAAAGATGATCTATGCAAGTTGAAGACAATACACCTGAATTGTTCATACTTATTCTGGTTGGAAGATCTATCATTTGAGTTCGGTTACATACAGTGGCAGTGTCATTAAGCTTTCTTTTCATAGGGCAGTTTTTTGAGAGCCAGTCAATATTTAAGTCTCCTAAGAAATACATTTCTCTGTCTGTGTCAGAAACATTCTGAAGCATTGCACAGATTCTTTCAAGATATGCTGCATCGGAGGAAGGTGGTCTATAGCAGCAGCAGATTAGTAATGGCTTTAGATGTGGCAAGTGAACCTGGATCCAGATTGCTTCTACATCTGTCAAGTCGAGATCTCCTCTTCGCTTCATTGGAATGTGGTCTTGTACAAACCCCGTTTCCAAATGAGTTGGGAAATTGTGTTAGATGTAAATATAAACGGAATACAATGATTTGCAAATCATTTTCAACCCATATTCAGTTGAATATGCTACAAAGACAACATATTTGATGTTCAAACTGATAAACATTTTTTTTTTTTTGCAAATGATCATTAACTTTAGAATTTGATGCCAGCAACACGTGACAAAGAAGTTGGGAAAGGTGGCAATAAATACTGATAAAGTTGAGGAATGCTCATCAAACACTTATTTGGAACATCCCACAGGTGAACAGGCAAATTGGGAACAGGTGGGTGCCATGATTGGGTACAAAAGTAGATTCCATGAAATGCTCAGTCATTCACAAATAAGGATGGAGCGAGGGTCACCACTTTGTCAACAAACGCGTAAGCAAATTGTTGAACAGTTTAAGAAAAAACTTTCTCAACCAGCTATTGCAAGGAATTTAGGGATTTCACCATCGATGCTCCGTAATATCATCAAAGGGTTCAGAGAATCTGGAGAAATCACTGCACGTAAGCAGCTAAGCCCGTGACCTTCGATCCCTCAGGCTGTACTGCATCAACAAGTGACATCAGTGTGTAAAGGATATCACCACATGGGCTCAGGAACACTTCAGAAACCCACTGTCAGTAACTACAGTTGGTCGCTACATCTGTAAGTGCAAGTTAAAACTCTCCTATGCAAGGCATCAACATGCAATCAACAACACCCACAAACGCCGTCGGCTTCGCTGGGCCTGAGCTCATCTAAGATGGACTGATACAAAGTGGAAAAGTGTTCTGTGGTCTGACGAGTCCACATTTCAAATTGTTTTTGGAAACTGTGGATGTCGTGTCCTCCGGACCAAAGAGGAAAAGAACCATCCGGATTGTTATAGGCGCAAAGTTGAAAAGCCAGCATGTGTGATGGTATGGGGGTGTATTAGGGCCCAAGACATGGGTAACTTACACATCTGTGAAGGCGCCAATAATGCTGAAAGGTACATACAGATTTTGGAGCAACATATGTTGCCATCCAAGCAACGTTACCATGGACGCCCCTGCTTATTTCAGCAAGACAATGCCAAGCCACGTGTTACATCAACGTGGCTTCATAGTAAAAGAGTGCAGGTACTAGACTGGCCTGCCTGTAGTCCAGACCTATCTCCCATTGAAAATGTGTGGCGCATTATGAAGCCTAAAATACCACAACAGAGACCCCCGCTATCAAGCTGTTGAACAACTTAAGCTGTACATCAAGCAAGAATGGGAAAGAATTCCACCTGAGAAGCTTAAAAAATGTGTCTCCTCAGTTCCCAAACGTTTACTGAGTGTTGTTAAAAGGAAAGGCCATGTAACACAGTGGTGAACATGCCCTTTCCCAACTACTTTGGCACGTGTTGCAGCCATGAAATTCTAAGTTAATTATTATTTGCAAAAAAAAAATAAAGTTTATGAGTTTGAACATCAAATATCTTGTCTTTGTAGTGCATTCAATTGAATATGGGTTGAAAAGGATTTGCAAATCATTGTATTCCGTTTATATTTACATCTAACACAATTTCCCAGCTCAAACGGGGTTTGTACATAAAAGGCTACTGCTCCCCCGTGTCTGTTTCTATCAAGTCTAATTATATTGTAACCTTGTATAAATACTTCAGTATTGTCAATTGAATCCTCCAAATGAGTTTCAGAAATCGCAACTACATGTAGATCATTTTCAAACATTATTTTACCCAACTCAATTACCTTGTTTTTCAGACGACAGATGTTCAAGTGGGCAATTTTGAATCCTTTTTTGGGAAGTTTGATAGACATTTAAAGTTAGTAAGGATTTGCAGAATAGATGTCAACTCTAAAAACACAAAAAACATATAGATCAGCAAACCACAAACTATGCAAATTTTTCCAAATTATTCAAGCTCTTGACAATTAGCACTTGTGCCTGCTCAGGTGCACCATTTAGCTTTATGTAGACTTTGCAATTGGATGACCATGTTGCTTGTATTTTTCCCTCTTTGCGTAGGTACCGAGCTCTTTTAGCAATATCAGCATTGCTCTTGGTTAAATGTTTATTGAGATAAACATTTGATCCCTTGAGCATCCTACTTTGTCGCAAAAGATTGAGTTTGAATTTTCTATTTGCAAACCTCATAATGATGGTTGCCGGGTTACTTTTTTCTTTCTGAGGGAAACGGTGACAAGCTTCTGTATTCTCCTTATTTATGCTAATTCCCTTTTCTTGGAGGAACTTCACCACCTGCCGCTCCACTGAGTCCAAATCTTGGTCCCTGGGCACTGATCCCTGGACCCCGGACCTCACTGCAACAGCAAATGACGCAGGTCGCGTTGGCAGACAATGCATCAATGACATCGTTCATTCTAGTATACCGTATTTTCCGCACTATAAGGCGCACCGGATTATTAGCCGCACCTTCAATGAATTACATATTTCATAACTTTGTCCACCAATAAGCCGCCCCGGATTATAAGCCGCGCCTACGCTGCGCTAAAGGGAATGTCAAAAAAACAGTCAGATAGTTCAGTCAAACTTTAATAATATATTGAAAACCAGCGTTCTAACAACTCTGTCCCAAAATGTACGCAAATGTGCAATCACAAACATAGTAAAATTCAAAATGGTGTAGAGCAATAGCAACATAATGTTGCTCGAACGTTAATGTCACAACACACAAAATAAACATAGCGCTCACCTTCTGAAGTTATTCTTCATTCGTAAATCCTTCGAATTCTTCGTCTTCGGTGTCCGAATTGAAAAGTTGCGCAAGCGTGGGATGCAAAATGGCCGGTTCCGTCTCGTCGAAGCCATCGGAGTCAGTGTCGCTGTTGTTGTCCAGTAGTTCTGTGAATCCTGCCTTCCGGAAAGCTCGGACCACAGTTGTGACCGAAATATCTGCCCAGGCATTTACGATCCACTGGCAAATGTTGGCGTATGTCGTCCGGCGCTGTCTGCCCGTCTTAGTGAAGGTGTGTTCGCCTTCGGAGCTGTGTGAAAAAAGCCACCCGGCCTCTTCGCGTAAACTTCCCTTAACCACTCGCTCATCTTTTCTTCATCCATCCATCCCTTCGAGTTAGCTTTTATGATGACGCCGGCTGGAAAGGTCTCTTTTGGCAAGGTCTTCCTTTTGAATATCACCATGGGTGGAAGTTAGCATGGCAAGCTAGAACCACAGTGAAGGATGACTTCTCATTCCCTGTGGTGCGAATATTCACCGTACGTGCTCCCGTTCCACAGTGCGGTTCACAGGAATATCAGTTGCTGTGAAATACGGTAGTAATCCGTGTGCGGATGGAGAGATTGCGTCTTTTTATGAACCGGATCCTTGTCGCTTAGTAGGAGCCATTTTGTGGTCTTTACAGATGTAAACAGGAAATGAAACGTACGGTGATATCCGCGCGTTTTTTCTTCTTCTTCCGGGGGCGGGTGGTTGCTTACAGTAGAAGAAGAAGTGCTTCCTGTTCTATGGGGGCGGGTGCTTTCCTTGGCGGTTGCTTGCGTAGAAGAAGAAACGCTTCCTGTTCTACCGGGAAAAAAGATGGCGGCTGTTTACCGAAGTTGCGAGATCGAAACTTTATGAAAATGAATCGTAATAAAGCGCACCGGGTTATAAGGCGCACTGTCAGCTTTTGAGAAAATGTGTGGTTTTTAGGTGCGCCTTATAGTGCGGAAAATACGGGTACTGTTCTAAATCAGATAATCTACTTTTCAGTTGCACAATCATATCGTCTTTCTCTTCATTTTGCTTCTTCAGTTCCTTAATATCTTTCATCATGCCCATCAAAGTGTCTTGCTTACTTGTCATTGCTTCCATTTGGTGTGCCATAAACTCCACTGATTTCCGTAGCTCCTCGTGAGATCTCTTTAGTTCTTCCATGTCTCTTTTGGTGGCCATTGTTGATGATAGCTGCTGGGCGATGGCTGAAGCCTAGAGCCGGCCTGATGATAGCTGCTGGGCCTCTGCTGAAGCCTGGAGCCATCCTGATCTGGTGGAACAGGCTGGAGCTGCTGGGGCCGTAGAAGCTGCTGGTATCCTGGGCCTGGTGGTGTTAGCAGATCTAGATGCTGCTCTCTAGTGCAAATGCATACAGCTGGCCTGTCCTGATGGTGGTAGCTGCTGCTGCTACTGAAGCCCTGGCCTGGTTGTGCTGGTAGCTGCTGCTGAGCTACCAGCACAGATTGATAAGAGTCTCAAACAGTAAAAACCATCCAACTCTTTTCTTTGCATATCCACTTAAATTAGCACTGGGTGGACGATTAGTACTTTGAATAAAAGTCGTATATGTCTAAAATATGAAATTATAGACAAAACTGGTTGAGATCAGCTCAGACCAAACACACACAGCCAGCCAGTGGCAAAAGGGTGTGTGTGTGTATATATATATATATATATATATATATATATATATATATATATATATATATATATATATATATATATATATATATATATATATATATGTATATATATATATATATATATATATATATATCAGTGACGTGCAGTCACTAGAGGCAGGTGAGGCGGGGCCTCACCTGCCATCATGGAAAGAAAAAAAATGCAAAAAGAAAAACAATTTATTAAATTGTTATATGTATCCAGTGATTATACTATAAAGTTATTTTCCATTTAACTTCACCAGTTTTAGATTATTTTTATTTAAAATCGCTGAATTTTCACATTTGCCGTTCAAATACTGAGAAGAGACGGTGCGGTGAACAGCAGCCAGTTGAGGCACGTCACTGTGTTGTGCCTCACCATGGATTGCGGACTCGGCTAACTGCTGGCCTGCTGTGCAGTGAGACCGTATTGCTATATGAATTATATTATACATTTCCATAGTTTAGTTAGCTGAGGTATATAATGTACAGTGTATTTTGTCAACTACTGTATGTGTGTAACGTATTTCTTGTGCTGAGCGATCATAAAACGGCTGCAAAAGACGCACTGACTGAGGCTCAAGTAATACCGCCTCCTGCACCCCCGCCGTAGAATGCACCCCCTGACGAGAGTGTTGTATCAACTAAAGCCCACACTTAAACTTTCCAGGTGCAAGATTGAATCTATTTAAAAAAGTTATTTCATAAGAAGCCAAAAAGTGCAAAAACAATAATGTTCGTGTTGGAGGAGTTGTGAATGACTGCAGGGCCACAACATTAAGTACACCTGCAGACTGCAGATGTACCTAATTCACAACTCCTCCAACACGAACATTATTGTTTTTGCACTTTTTGGCTTCTTATTAAATAACTTTTGTAACCTATTTTTATGGGCTTTCCTCTTTGTGATGTTAAGTTCCTGTTATGCGCTGTTATACAGTATGTGCCTTGAGCTCTTATTTTGAAGGCGCTAAGAGCGGAAGTGATGACACGTTGGAGTGGAGCGGAAGTTTTTGAAAGAAGCTGAATAAAGTGGTCCTCGTGTAAACTGGAGCCTCCGTGTTTGTTATTTTGAAGTTTCATACAGTATAGGCGACATTTATAAACCCTCGGTTACACTTTTTTAAATAGATTCAATCTTGCACGTGGAAAGTTTAAGTGAGGGCTTTAGTTGATATAACACTCTCGTCAGGAGGTGCATTAATCCAGCACAACAGCGGCGCATGGACTTCATTTATAAGTAAAGGTAAGACCATAATAACGTTTTTTTTTATTAAATGTGCTTTTTTGTGTGCTACAGTTTGTATGTGTAAAGTTAAAGTTAAGTTAAAGTACCAATGATTGTCACACACACACTACGTGTAATGAAATTTGTCCTCTGCATTTGACCCATCCCCTTGTTCACCCCCTGGGAGGTGAGGGGAGCAGTGGGCAGCAGCGGCGCGACGCCCGGGAATAATTTTTGGTGATTTAACCCCCAATTCCAACCCTTGATGCTGAGTGCCAAGCAGGGAAGAATGCTGGTACGAGCTTTTAAACATAACCCGTTAACTGCTGCCAATCAAATGGTGAATAAGATACTCTTTAGGGTTCATATGTTTGTAAATCTGACTGTGATGAAGTCAGTGCCTCACCAGCCATGAACCTCACCGCACGTCACTGATATATATATATATATATATATATATATATATATATATATATATATATATATATATATATATATATATATATATATATTAGAGATGCGCGGTTTGCGGGCACAACCGCGGAGTCCGCGGATTATCCGCGGATCGGGCGGATGAAATTAAAAAAAATTAGATTTTATCCGCGGGTCGGGTCGGGTCGGGTCGGGCTGTTGAAATAAAAAAAAATTAGATTTTAAATAGATTCAGGCGGGTGGCAGTTAAACCAATTCGGAAATATATATACATAGTTAAATGTTGTTACCCACATACGAAAAACGAGCAGGCACCTGCTGCATATGCCACAACAGAAAAAAAAAATAAAAGAGATGGACACTTTTACGGAGCGGAGAAGGCCCCCGACGCCTCGCCGGGGTCCGGGACCGAGGCCCCTTCCTCCGAGAGGGCCCCACCGGGAGCCGTAGCTGAGGCGATCCGCGAGAAGGGCCCGACGCACATCCAGGGTCACCACCGCGCCCACCGCACCGACACCCCGCCTCGTCCGCCTTCGCCGCGGCCGGCGTCACGCGCAGCAGGTAAGCAGCTTACCTGCCTGCCACCCCCGTAGCCGGGGGCTCGTAACAGGGGTCACTCCGCGCGCTCCGCCCGCGCAGCTTACCTGCCCGCCACCCCTGTTGCCGGGGGCGCGTAACAGGGGTCACTCCGCGCGCAGTGCGCTCACGAAAGGGGTGGGGCTCACCCTGGTTGATATAGACAGCAGCTAGGACGGTGGCCATGGACGTCGGAACCCGCTAAGGAGTGTGTAACAACCCACCTGCCGAATCAACTAGCCCTGAAAATGGATGGCGCTGGAGCGTTGGGCCCATACCCGGCCGTCGCCGGCAGCGAGACGCGCTTGGAGGTGCGCTCAGCGCGGCTCCCATATGATTGCGCACTGGTGTGCGTCTGGGTTGTGACAGCGTGGCACGCGAATGTCTGTGCTGCATTGGATCAGTCTCCTTTCTTTAACAGGCAAAAGCTTTATAACCTCACTAATGCCTTGCATCGTCTATATTAGATATATAACAACGGGCGGATGGTGGGCGAATGCGGTTCTGATCAAATGTTAGATCGGGTGGATTGCGGATGGTTGACGACTTTCTGATGCGGTTGCGGATGAAATAATTGCCTATCCGTGCATCACTAATATATATATATATATATGTATATGTATATATACATAAGTATATATATACATATATATGTATATACATACATATGTATATATATATATACTAGAGATGCGCGGTTTGCGGGCACAACCGTGGAGTCCGCGGATTATCCGCGGATCGGGCGGATGAAATTTAAAAAAATTAGATTTTATCCGCGCGCGGGTCGGGTCGGGCGGATTAATTAGATTTTTTTTTTTTTTTTGCGGGTGGCAGTTAAACCAATTCGGAAATATATATACATAGTTAAATGTTGTTACACACATACGAAAAACGAGCAGGCACCTGCTGCATATGCCACAACAGAAGAAAAAAAAAGAAAAGAGATGGACACTTTTACGGAGCGGAGAAGGGACGCCTCGCCGGGGTCCGAGACCGAGGCCCCTTCCCCCGAGAGGGCCCCACCGGGAGCCGTAGCTGAGGCGATCCGCGAGAAGGGCCCGACGCACGTCCAGGGTCACTACCGCGCCCACCGCACCGACACCCCGCCTCGTCCGCCTTCGCCGCGGCCGGCGTCACGCGCAGCAGGTAAGCAGCTTACCTGCCCGCCACCCCCGTGGCCGGGGGCTCGTAACATGGGTCACTCCGCGCGCTCCGCCCGCGCAGCTTACCTGCCCGCCACCCCTGTTGCCGGGGGCGCGTAACAGGGGTCACTCCGCGCGCGGTGCGCTCACGAAAGGGGTGGGGCTCACCCTGGTTTATATAGAGAGCAGGACGGTGGCCATGGAAGTCGGAACCCGCTAAGGAGTGTGTAACAACCCACCTGCCGAATCAACTAGCCCTGAAAATGGATGGCGCTGGAGCGTGGGCCCATACCTGGCCGTCACCATATGATTGCGCACTGGTGTGCGTCTGGGTCGTGACAGCGTGGCACGCGAAAGTCTGTGCTGCATTGGATCAGTCTCCTTTCTTTAACAGGCAAAAGCTTTATAACCTCACCATACCTGCCAACTTTTGAAATCAGAAAAACCTAGTAGCCAGGGTCCAAGGGCCGCAGGCCCCGGTAGGTCCAGGACAAAGTCCTGGTGGAGGGTTCAGGGCTTCGCCCCCCGACGCAAAATGATTATTAGCATTCAGACAGGTTAAAATGTTGCTAAAACCATCACTTTTCTATCAGTCACAGTGACTTTTCAAAACAAAAATATTACAGCAAAAATCATATGGGTTGATTGGCATGTTTATTCTGTAAGCTAACTTCAATAGTTTGAAATTATTTTGACAGTTAATGCCAGTTATCCTGTCAACCTTTCACAAGTCTTCAATTTGTTAATTGAAAGTATAAACAGTATAAACACTTTTTACAGTAAACAAATGGTAAAACAGTACTAAACAATTCCATTAAAAAAAAAATTGGTGTCATTATTAACTTTCTGTCCAAGCTTGTATAATCTACTGCCTTGTTCAATTGTAAAAAATATTCTGTGCCTAAAATTCACATTTCTATCACAATTATCATACTGTAAACATGGTAAGCTAACTTCATTAAAATTAATAGTCCTGTCAATAGCATGGAATTACAATTCAAATGTAGTTTTTTTGTAAGCCTTTCAAAAGAATTCAAGATATGAAAAATTAATGAAAATTAATTTAAGCCATCAGACACTTGAAAAGTGGCACATCACATCTCTAATGTAATCATTTGAACTTTTCAACAGAAATAGCACTGCAAAAATATTAAGGACATACTTCTGTATTTTGGTAGTTATGCTGTCAACATTTAACAAGATTTCTTCAACTTGGACTTGAAAGCATAAATAGTATAAACACTTTTAACAGTATGTCGTGCTGTGAAATACAGCCGACAGGATTGCGCACCAAACACGAAGCAAGGCCAAAGTGCATGCATGGTGCAGGAGAACAAAGGACTTATTTCATTTAAGGTTTGTGATAAACCATCAAACTCATTCGTTAAAAGGACTCTATAGTAATATAAAGCAAATTTTTCTGGACATTATCATGCAAGAAAAGTTTATTTTTGGGACCACGATCACCGCGTAATGATTTTTAAAGGTTGCATTACAAACATTTAACTGTCCCATGTGATCAGCCAGTGCGATTGGAAATCCATGCTCAATTATTGCCTCCGTGAATAAAACTTCGGGCGGGTGCGGGCGGATGGCGGGCGGGTGCAGTTCTGATCAAACGTTACATCGGGTGGATGGCGGATGGTTGACGACTTTCTGACGCGGTTGCGGATGAAATAAATTGCCTATCCGCGCATCTCTAATATATACATATAATATATATATATATATATATATATATATATATATATATATATATATAAATAAAATATATATATATAAACATATGTATTTATATATATACCTATATTCTATATATACATATAATATATATGTATAATATATGTATATATATATATATTATATGTATATATGTATTATATGTATATGTCTGTATATATAAATGTATACGTATATGTATATATATATAAATATATGTATGTATATATAAATATATACGTCCATCCATCCATCCATCTTCTTCCGCTTATCCGAGGTCGGGTCGCGGGGGCAGCAGCCTAAGCAGGGAAGCCCAGACTTTCCTCTCCCCAGCCACTTCGTCCAGCTCCTCCCGGGGGATCCCGAGGCGTTCCCAGGCCAGCCGGGAGACATAGTCTTCCCAACATGTCCTGGGTCTTCCTCGTGGCCTTCTACCGGTTGGACGTGCCCTAAACACCTCCCGAGGGAGGCGTTCGGGTGGATCCTGACCAGATGCCCGAACCACCTCATCTGGCTCCTCTTGATGTGGAGGAGCAGGGGCTTTACTTTGAGCTCCCCCCGGATGGCAGAGCTTCTCACCCTATCTCTAAGGGAGAGCCCCGCCACCCGGCGGAGGAAACTCATTTCAGCCGCCTGTACCCGTGATCTTGTCCTTTCGGTCATAACCCAAAGCTCATGACCATAGGTAAGGATGGGAACGTAGATCGACCGGTAAATTGAGAGCTTTGCCTTCCGGCTCAGCTCTTTCTTCACCACAACGGATCGATACAGCGTCCGCATTACTGAAGATGCCGCACCGATCCGCCTGTCGATCTCACGATCCACTTTTCCCTCACTCGTGAACAAGACTCCTAGGTACTTGAACTCCTCCACTTGGGGCAGGGACTCCTCCCCAACCCGGAGATGGCACTCCACCCTTTTCCGGGCGAGAACCATGGACTCGGACTTGGAGGTGCTGATTCTCATCCCAGTCGCTTCACACTCGGCTGCGAACCGATCCAGTGAGAGCTGAAGATCCTGGCTAGATGAAGCCATCAGGACAACATCATTTGCAAAAAGGAGATACCTAATCCTGCAGCCACCAAACCGGATCCCCTCAACGCCTTGACTGCGCCTAGAAATTATGTCCATAAAAGTTATGAACAGAATCGGTGACAAAGGGCAGCCTTGGCGGAGTCCAACCCTCACTGGAAACATGTCCGACTTACTGCCGGCAATGCGGACCAAGCTCTGACACTGATCGTACAGGGAGCGGACAGCCACAATCAGACAGTCAAATACCCCATACTCTCTGAGCACTCCCCACAGGACCTCCCGAGGGACACGGTCAAATGCCTTCTCCAAGTCCACAAAGCACATGTAGACTGGTTGGGCAAACTCCCATGCACCCTCAAGGACCCTGCCGAGAGTATAGAGCTGGTCCACAGATCCACGACCAGGACGAAAACCACACTGTTCCTCCTGAATCCGAGGTTCGACTATCCGGCGTAGCCTCCTCTCCAGTACACCTGAATAGACCTTACCGGGAAGGCTGAGGAGTGTGATCCCACGATAGTTGGAACACTCCCTCCGGTTCCCCTTCTTAAAGAGAGGAACCACCACCCCGGTCTGCCAATCCAGAGGTACCGCCCCCGATGTCCACGTGATGCTGCAGAGTCTTGTCAACCAAGACAGCCCCACAGCATCCAGAGCCTTAAGGAACTCCGGGCGGATCTCATCCACCCCGGGGCCTTGCCACCGAGGAGCTTTTTAACTACCTCAGCAACCTCAGCCCCAGAAATAGAAGAGCCCACCACAGATTCCCCAGGCACTGCTTCCTCATAGGAAGACGTGTCGGTGGGATTGAGGAGGTCTTCGAAGTATTCCCTCCACCGATCCACAACATCCGCAGTCGAGGTCAGCAGAACACCATCCGCACCATACACGGTGTTGACAGTGCACTGCCTCCCCTTCCTGAGGCGGCGGATGGTGGTCCAGAATCGCTTCGAAGCCGTCCGGAAGTCGTTTTCCATGGCCTCGCCGAACTCCTCCCATGTCCGAGTTTTTGCCTCCGCGACCGCTGAAGCCGCACACCGCTTGGCCTGTCGGTACCTGTCCGCTGCCTCCGGAGTCCTATGAGCCAAAAGAACCCGATAGGACTCCTTCTTCAGCTTGACGGCATCCCTCACCGCCGGTGTCCACCAACGGGTTCTAGGATTACCGCCACGACAGGCACCAACCACCTTGCGGCCACAGCTCCAATCATCCGCCTCGACAATAGAGGTGCGGAACATGGTCCACTCGGACTCAATGTCCAGCACCTCCCTCGTGACATGTTCAAAGTTCTTCCGGAGGTCGGAATTGAAACTCTCTCTGACAGGAGACTTTGCCAGACGTTCCAAGCAGACCCTCACAATGCGTTTGGGCCTGCCAGGTCTGTCCGGCATCGTCCCCCACCATCGCAGCCAACTCACCACCAGGTGGTGATCAGTAGAAAGCTCCGCCCCTCTCTTCACCCGAGTGTCTAAAACATGAGGCCGCAAATCCGATGACACAACTACAAAGTCGATCATGGAACTGCGGCCTAGGGTGTCCTGGTGCCAAGTGCACATATGGACACCCTTATGTTTGAACATGGTGTTTGTTATGGACAATCTGTGACGGGCACAAAAGTCCAATAACAAAACACCACTCGGGTTCAGATCCGGGCGGTCATTCTTCCCAATCACGCCTCTCCAGGTTTCACTGTCGTTGCCAACATGAGCGTTGAAGTCACCCAGTAGGACAAGGGAATCACCCGGGGGAGCACTTTCCAGTACTCCCTCGAGTGTATCCAAAAAGGGTGGGTACTCTGAACTGCTGTTTGGTGCGTAAGCACAAACAACAGTCAGGACCCGTCCCCCTACCCGAAGGCGGAGGGACGCTACCCTCTCGTCCACTGGGTTGAACTCCAACGTGCAGGCTTTGAGCCGGGGGGCAACAAGAATTGCTACCCCAGCTCGTCACCTCTCACTGCGTGCAACGCCAGTGTGGAAGAGTCCAGCCCCTCTCGAGTGAACTGGTTCCAGAGCCCTTGCTGTGTGTCGAGGTGAGTCCGACTATATCCAGCCAGAACTTCTCTACTTCGCGCACCAGCTCAGGCTCCTTCCCCCCCAGCGAGGTGACGTTCCACATCCCAAGAGCTAGCTTATGTAGCCGAGGATCGGACCGCCAAGTGCCCTGCCTTCGGCTGCCGCCCAGCTCACACTGCACCCGACCTCTATGGCCCCTCCCATGAGTGGTGAGCCCATTGGAGGGGGGACCCACGTTGCCTCTTCGGGCTGTGCCCGGCCGGGCCCTATGGGGACAGGCCCGGCCACCAGGCGCTCGCCATCGTGCCCCAACTCCGGGCCTGGCTCCAGAGGGGGGCCCCGGTGACCCGCGTCCGGGCGAGGGAAATCTAAATCCTTGTTGTTTCATTCCCATAGAAGTCTTCGAGCTGCTCTTTGTCTGATCCCTCACCTAGGACCTGTTTGTCTTGGGAGACCCTACCAGGGGGCATGAAAACCCCCGGACAACATAGCTCCTAGGATCATTGGGACACGCAAACTCCTCTACCACGGTAAGGTGGCAGCTCAGAGAGGAGTAAATATATACGCATATGTATATATAAACATATGTATTTATATACTGTATATATATACCTATATTATATATATACATATAATATATATGTATAATATATGTATATATATATATTATATGTATATGTCTGTATACATACATTTATACGTATATGTATATATGTATAAATATATGTATGTATATATATATATAAATATATACATATATGTCTATATATAGATATATAGACATATATGTACAAACCTTGTTTCCATATGAGTTGGGAAATTGTGTTAGATGTAAATATAAATGGAATACAATGACTTGCAAATCCTTTTCAACTCATATTCAATTGAATGCACTACAAAGACAAGATATTTGATGTTCAAACTCATAAACTTAATTTTTTTTTGCAAATAATTAACTTAGAATTTCATGGCTGCAGCATGTGCCAAAGTAGTTGGGAAAGGGCATGTTTACCACTGTGTTACATGGCCTTTCCTTTTAACAACACTCAGTAAACGTTTGGGAACTGAGGAGAATCATTTTTTAAGCTTCTCAGGTGGAATTCTTTCCCATTCTTGCTTGATGTACAGCTTAAGTTGTTCAACAGTCCGGGGGTCTCCGTTGTGGTATTTTAGGCTTCATAAAGTGCCACACATTTTCAATGGGAGACAGGTCTGGACTACAGGCAGGCCAGTCTAGTACCCGCACTCTTTTACTATGAAGCCACGTTGATGTAACACGTGGCTTGGCATTGCCTTGCTGAAATAAGCAGGGGCGTCCGTGGTAACGTTGCTTGGATGGCAACATATGTTGCTCCAAAACCTGTATGTACCTTTCAGCATTAATGGTGCCTTCACAGATGTGTAAGTTACCCATGTCTTGGGCACTAATACACCCCCATACCATCACAGATGCTGGCTTTTCAACTTTGTGCCTATAACAATCCGGATGGTTCTTTTCCTCTTTGGTCCGGAGTACACGACGTCCACAGTTTCCAAAAACAATTTGAAATGTGGACTCGTCAGACCACAGAACACTTTTCCACTTTGTATCAGTCCATCTTAGATGAGCTAGGAGAGTTTTAACTTGCACTTACAGATTTAGCGACCAACTCTAGTTACTGACAGATGTGTAAGTTACCCATGTCTTGGGCACTAATACAACCCCATACCATCACACATGCTGGCTTTTCAACTTTGCGCCTATAACAATCCGGATGGTTCTTTTCCTCTTTGGTCCGGAGGACACGACGTCCACAGTTTCCAAAAACAATTTGAAATGTGGACTCGTCAGACCACAGAACACTTTTCCACTTTGTATCAGTCCATCTTAGATGAGCTCAGGCCCAGCGGAGCCGACGGCGTTTCTGGGTGTTGTTGATTGCATGTTGATGCCTTGCATAGGAGAGTTTTAACTTGCACTTACAGATGTAGCGACCAACTGTAGTTACTGACAGTGGGTTTCTGAAGTGTTCCTACCCATGTGGTGATATCCTTTACACACTGATGTCGCTTGTTGATGCAGTTCAGCCTGAGGGATCGAAGGTCACGGGCTTAGCTGCTTACGTGCAGTGATTTCTCCAGATTCTCTGAACCCTTTGATGATATTACTGACCGTAGATGGTGAAATCCCTAAATTCCTTGCAATAGCTGGTTGAGAAAGTTTTTTCTTAAACTGTTCAACAATTTGCTTACGCATTTGTTGACAAAGTGGTGACCCTCGCCCCATCCTTGTTTGTGAATAACTGAGCATTTCATGGAATCTATTTTTATACACAATCATGGCACCCACCTGTTCCCAATTTGCCTGTTCACCTGTGGGATGTTCCAAATAAGTGTTTGATGAGCATTCCTCAACTTTATCAGTATTTATTGCCACCTTTCCCAACTTCTTTGTCACGTGTTGCTGGCATCAAATTCTAAAGATAATGATTATTTGCAAAAAAACAACATGTGTATCAGTTTGAACATCAAATATGTTGTCTTTGTAGCATATTCAATTGAATATGGGTTGAAAATGATTTGCAAATCATTGTATTCCGTTTATATTTACATCTAACACAATTTCCTAACTCATATGGAAACGGGGTTTGTATATACATACATACATACATATATACATTATTATTAATAAATTATATGAATACATACAAATACTCTTTATGGTGGTAGAGGAGTTAGCGTGTCCCAATGATCCTAGGAGCTATGTCGTCCAGGGGCCTCTATGCTCCCTGGTAGGGTCTCCCAAGACAAACAGGTCCTCGGTGACGGATCAGACAAAAAGCAGCTCGAAAACTACTATGAAGAGACATAATCAAGGACCGAGGTTTCCCTTGCCCACTGGTCACCAGAGCCCCCCTCTGGAGCCAGGCCTGGAGGTGGGGCACGATGGCTTGCACCCATGTGGTCAAACAGGGCACAGCCCAAAGAGACAACGTGGGTCCCCCCTCCAATGGGCTCACCACCCAAAGGAGGGCGCATAGAGGTTGAGTGCAGTGTGAGCTGGGCGGAAGCCAAAGGCAGGGCACTTGGCGGTCCGATCCTCGGCTACATAAGTTAGCTCTTGGGACGTGAAATGTCACCTCGCTGGGGGGAAAGAGCCTGAGCTGGTGCACGAGGTGGGGAAGTTCCGGCTAGATATAGTCGGACTCACTTCAACTCACAGCAAGGGCTCTGGAACCCATCCATCCATCCATCCATCTTCTTCCGCTTATCCGAGGTCGGGTTGCGGGGGAAGCAGCTTAAGCAGGGAAGCAGCTTAAGCAGGGAAGCCCAGACTTCCCTCTCCCCAGCCACTTCGTCCAGCTCCTCCCGGGGGATCCCGAGGCGTTCCCAGGCCAGCCGGGAGAGATAGTCTTCCCAGCGTGTCCTGGGTCTTCCCCGTGGCCTCCTACCGGTCGGACGTGCCCGAAACACCTTCCTAGGGAGGCGTTCGGGTGGCATCCTGACCAGATGCCCGAACCACCTCATCTGGCTCCTCTCGATGTGGAGGAGCAGCGGCTTTACTTTGAGCTCCCCCCGAATGACAGAGCTTCTCACCCTATCTCTAAGGGAGAGCCCCGCCACTCGGCGGAGGAAACTCATTTCGGCCGCTTGTACCCGTGATCTTGTCCTTTCGGTCATGACCCAAAGCTCATGACCATAGGTGAGGATGGGAACGTAGATCGACCGGTAAATCGAGAGCTTTGCCTTCCGGCTCAGCTCCTTCTTCACCACAACGGATCGATACAGCGTCCGCATTACTGAAGACGCCGCACCGATCCGCCTGTCGATCTCACGATCCACTCTTCCCCCACTCGTGAACAAGACTCCGAGGTACTTGAACTCCTCCACTTGGGGCAAGATCTCCTCTCCAACCCGGAGATGGCACTCCACCCTTTTCCGGGAGAGAACCATGGACTCGGACTTGGAGGTGCTGATTCCCATCCCAGTCGCTTCACACTCGGCTGCGAACCGATCCAGTGAGAGCTGAAGATCTTGGCCGGAGGAAGCCATCAGGACCACATCATCTGCAAATAGCAGTGACCTAATCCTGCAGCCACCAAACCAGATCCCCTCAACGCCCTGACTGCGCCTAGAAATTCTGTCCATAAAGGTTATGAACTCTGGAACCAGTTCTCCCAAAAGGGGCTGGACTCTCTTCCACTCTGGCGCTGCAAACAATGAGAGGTGACAGGCTGGGGTGGCAATTCTTGTTGCCCTCCGGCTCAGAGCCTGCACGTTGGAGTTCAACTCAGTAGACAAGAGGGTACCTTCCCTCCGCCTCCAGATGGGGGGGACAGGTCCTGACTGTTGTTTGTGCTTATGCACCAAACAGCAGCTCAGAGTACCCACCCTTGTTGTAGTCCTTAGAGGGAGTAATGGAGAGTGCTCCCTCAGCTGATTCCCTTGTTCTACTGGGGGACTTCCACGCTCAAGCTCAAAGTAAAGCTGCTGCTCCCCATGGAGAGGCGTGATTGGGAGGGACGGCCGCCCGGATCTGAACCAGAGTGGTGTTTTGTTATTGGACTTTTGTGCTGGTCACAGATTGTCCATAACAAACACCATGTTCAAACATAAGCGTGTCCATATGTGCACTTGGCACCAGGACACCCTAGGCCGCAGTTCCATGATCGACTTTGTAGTTGTGTCATCGTGTTTTGGACACTCGGGTGAAGAGAGGGGCAGAGCTTTCTACCCATCACCGTGGTGAGTTGGCTCCGATGGTGGGGGAGGATGCCGGACAGACCTGGCAGGCCCAAACGCATTGTGAGTGTCTGCTGGGAATGTCTAGCAGAGTCTCCTGTCAGACAGAGTTTCAATTCCCGCCTCCAGAAGAACTTTGAACATGTCACGAGGGAGGCGCTGGACATTGAGTCCGAGTGGACCATGTTCCGCAGCCCTATTATCGAGGCGGCTGATTGGAGCTGTTGCTGCAAGGTGGTTGGGGCTTGTCGTGGTAATAATCCTAGAACCCCACTAGCGGTGAGGGATGCCGTCAAGCTGAAGAAAGAGTCCTATTGGGTACTTTTGGCTCATTGGACTCCAGAGGCAGCTGACAGGTACCGACAGGTCAAGCGGTGTGCGGCTTCGGCGGTCGCTGAGGCAAAAACTCAGACAAGGGAGGAATTCGAGGAAGCCATGGAAAACAACTTCTGGAAGGCTTCGAAACGATTCTGCACCACCATCCGCCGTCTCAGGTAGGGGAAGCAGTGCACTGTCAACACCGTGTTAGGGGAGGATGGTGTTCTGCTGACCTCGACTCAGGATGTTAAGGATCGGTGGAGGGAATACTTTGAAGACCTCCTCAATCCCACCAACACGTCTTCCTATGAGGAAGCAGTGCCTGGGGACTCTGTGGTGGACTCTCCTATTTCTGGCGCTGAGGTTGCCGAGGTAGTTAAAAAGCTCCTCGGTGACAAGGCCCCAGGGGTGGATGAGATCCGCCCGGAGTTCCTTAAGGCTCTGGATGTTGTGGGGCTGTCTTGGTTGAAAAGACTCTGTAACATTGCGTGGACATAGGGGCGGTAGCTCTGGATTGGCAGACCAGGGAGGGTGGTGGTTCCTCTCTTTAAGAAGGGCAACCTGAGGGTGTGTTCCAACTATTGTGGGATCACACTCCTCAGCCTTTCCGGTAAGGTCTATTCAGGTGTACTGGAGAGAAGGCTACGACGGATAGACAAACCTCGGATTCAGGAGGAACAGTGTGGTTTTCTTCCTGATGGTGGAACTGTACGATCAGTGTCTGACCCGTTTCCAGTGAGGGTTGGACTCCGCCAAGACTGTCCTTTGTCACCCCTTCTGTTCTTAACTTTTATGGACAGAATTTCTAGGCGCAGTCAGGGTGTTGAGGGGATCCAGTTTGGTGTCTGCAGGGTTAGATCTCTGCTTTTTGCAGATGATGTGGTCCTGATGGCTTCATCTGGCCAGGCTCTTCAGCTCTCACTGGATCGGTTCGCAACACCTTCAAGTCCGAGTCCATGGTTCTCGCCCGTAAAAGGGCGTAGTTCCATCTCCGGGTTGGGGAAGAGATCTTGCCCTATGTGGAGGAGTTCATGTACCTGGGAGTCTTGTTTACAAGTGAGGGAAGAGTGGATGGTGAGATGGACAGGCGGATCGGTGCAGAGTCTTCGGTAATGCGAACGCTGTATCGATCCGTTGTGGTGAAGAAGGAGCTGAGCCGGAAGGCAAAGCTCTCAATTTACCGGTCAATCTACGTTCCCAAACTCACCTATGGTCATGATCTTTGGGTTATGACCTAAAGGACAACATCACAGGTACAAGTGACCCAAATGTTGGGTGGCGGGTAGATAGGGTGAGAAGTTCTGTCATCCGGGAGGAGCTCAAAGTAAAGCTGCTGCTCCACATGGAGAGGAACCAGATGAGGTTGTTCAGGCATCTGAACCTACCACCGGTAGGAGGCCACGGGGAAGACCCAGGACACGTTGGGAAGACTACGTCTCCCAGCTGGCCTGGGAACATCTCAGGATCGCCCGGGAGGAGCTGGAAATTTCAGCTTCTCTGCTTAGGCTGCTTCCCCCGAGAAGATGGATGTATAAATATGAATATTACACAATTGTTTTGGTGCAATACTTCCAACAATACAAATACAATTGTAATTAATTAATTTATAAAATTTTATGTTCAAATGTTTACTTTTACATATTTACTTATGTACAATTTATTTTTATCAATTGATTTAACAAAATAGGCCAGAAGTGGTCATAAAAAATAAATATCTGAAATGACTTGAAATAAATAAAAATGTTTTATTGATTGAATAATAAATACAATATATCTAATTAGCTTTTATTGTCATTTTAAATACAATTATTCAACTAAATATTTAGACTTTTCCCCAGCAATAATTCACTTGTAAAAAGTGAATACAAATGCAAATTAATGTTGGATTAATAAATCACTCCAATGATTTAATAATGTATTTTTTTTAAATCAACATGAAAATAATAATGTGCTTTTTGCAAACAAATAAAGCATATTTGATGTTTAAATGTTGTATTTCTATGAAGATATCTGGAATTATTAAATATCAGCAACTATAATTATTAGTACTTTTTTGATCAAAGATTGCATAATTGATGATTTTATATATACAGTACATTAAATTATTTCATACATACAGTACATTAATGTTTTTCATATATACACTACATCTGCAAAGTATTGACAGCGCTTCACTTTTTCCACATTTTCTGTCCTCAAAATTCTACACACAATTCCCCATAATGACAATATTATTATGGAGTTATTATTAGAGGATTGCAACAACACAGTAGAGTATTTTCTGTAAATAGTTTAATATTAAATAAAAAAAGACTCCATATAAAAAAAGAAAGCTACAGTCCACAATTTAATTGTTTTAAAGAGAGGCATTTAAATCATAAGTGAGGGGGTGAAAGACATCCACTGTACATATGTACACACATCCAAGTCTATAGAAATTGCATAATTTGCTTTTTCCCCCACTTTGATGTTTTTACTTCCTGTTCAACAGTTTTGATGTCCTGTTCAACACACACAGGATGATTATTATTCCAAATACTACTTTTTAGAGCATGAATACACCGAAGACATGGTGGCTCTCCCTCAACCTCACTGCCTGACCCACTCACACTTCAAACAACCCACCCACACTTCAAACAATTGACTCACATTCAAACAACTGACTCACACTTCAAACAACCCAGTCACACTTCAAACAACCCACTCACACTTCAAACAACTGACTCACATTTAAACAACTGACTCACATTTAAACAGAATCACACTTCAAACAACCCACTCACATGTCAAACAACTGACTCACACTTCAAACAACCCACTCACACACCAAACAACCCACTCACACTTCAAATAATGTAATTGACTCACACTTCAAACAACACAACTGACTCACACTTCAAACAACGTAACTGACTCATGCTTCAAACAACATAACTGACTCACACTTCAAACAACATAACTGACTCACACTTCAAACAACGGAACTGACTCACACTTCAAACATAACTGACTCACACTTCAAACAACATAACTGACTTACATTCAAACAACATAACTGACTCACATTCAAACAATATAACTGACTCACACTTCAAACAATGTAACTGACTCACTTCAAACAACATAACTGACTCACATTCAAACAACATAACTGACTCACACTTCAAACAACATAACTGACTCACATTCAAACAACATAACTGACTCACATTCAAACAACATAACTGACTCACACTTCAAACAACATAACTGACTCACATTCAAACAACATAACTGACTCACATTCAAACAACGTAACTGACTCACACGTCAAACAACGTAACTGACTCACACTTCAAACGTAACTGACTCACACTTCAAACAACAAAACTGACCTTCACTTCAAACAACATAACTGACTCATACTTCAAACAACATAACTGACTCACATTCAAACATAACTGACCCACACTTCAAACAACATAACTGACTCACATTCAAACAACATAACTGACTCACATTCAAACATAACTGACTCACACTTCAAACAACATAACTGACTCACACTTCAAAAAACGTAACTGACTCACACTTCAAACAACAAAACTGACTCACACTTCAAACAACGTAACTGACTCACACTTCAAACAATGTAACTGACTCACACTTCAAACAACAAAACTGACTCATACTTCAAACAACATAACTGACTCACACTTCAAACAACATAACTGACTCACACTTCAAACAACATAACTGATTCACACTTCAAACAATGTAACTGACTCACACATCAAACAACATAACTGACTCACACTTCAAACAACAAAACTGACTCACACTTCAAACAACAAAACTGACCTTCACTTCAAACAACATAACTGACTCATACTTCAAACTAAATAACTGACTCACATTCAAACATAACTGACTCACACTTCAAACAACATAACTGACTCACATTCAAACAACATATCTGACTCACATTCAAACATAACTGACTCACACTTCAAACATAACTGACTCACACTTCAAACAACGTAACTGACTCACACTTCAAACAACGTAACTGACTCACACTTCAAACAACGTAACTGACTCACACTTCAAACAACAAAACTGACTCATACTTCAAACAACATAACTGACTCACACTTCAAACAACATATCTGATTCACACTTCAAACAACATATCTGATTCACACTTCAAACATCATAATTGACTCACACGTCGAACTATGAAAGGACGAGTGACAACCATCGTAAATGCTCCAACTACAGGATGTGGCTCACACCAAAACATGGGCATTAACAGCTGGGGCTGTAGGCAACCTTTTTATGTAGTGTTTTTATTGAGCGCCACTAGAGGGCAGTGTTGTGCTCATCAGCTGTTCTGTTGATGACTATTAGGTCACTCCTAATGCTGACTCAGCACTTTCTTCCTTGGCGCCAATAACGCTGACTCAGCGACCCTAGCTAGCTCACCCTAGTTAGTAGATAGTTGTTGTAGGTGTGTAGTCTGTGTCAGATCTACACTGGATAGTACAAACCCCGTTTCCATGAGTTGGGAAATTGTGTTAGATGTAAATATAAACAGAATACAATGATTTGCAAATAATTTTCAACCCATATTCAGTCGAATATGCTACAAAGACAACATATTTGATGTTCAAACTGATAAACTTTTTTTTTTTGCAAATAATCATTAACTTTAGAATTTGATGCCAGCAACACGTGACAAAGAAGTTGGGAAAGGTGGCAATAAATACTGATAAAGTTGAGGAATGCTCATCAAACACTTATTTGGAACATCCCACAGGTGAACAGGCAAATTGGAAACAGGTGGGTGCCATGATTGGGTATAAAAGTAGATTCCATGAAATGCTCAGTCATTCACAAACAAGGATGGGGCGAGGGTCACCACTTTGTCAACAAATGCGTGAGCAAATTGTTGAACAGTTTAAGAAAAACCTTTCTCAATCAACGGTCTACGGTCATCTACGGTCCCTAATATCAAAGGGTTCAGAGAATCTGGAGAAATCACTGCACGTAAGCAGCTAAGCCCGTGACCTTTGATCCCTCAGGCTGTACTGCATCAACAAGCGACATCAGTGTGTAAAGGATATCACCACATGGGCTCAGGAACACTTCAGAAACCCACTGTCAGTAATTACAGTTGGCCGCTACATCTGTATGTGCAAGTTAAAACTCTCCTATGCAAGGCGGAAACCATTTATCAACAACACCCAGAAACGCCGTCGGCTTCGCTGGGCCTGAGTTCATCTAAGATGGACTGATACAAAGTGGAAAAGTGTTCTGTGGTCTGACGAGTCCACATTTCAAATTGTTTTTGGAAACTGTGGACATCGTGTACTCCGGACCAAAGAGGAAAAGCACCATCCGGATTGTTATAGGCGCAAAGTTGAAAAGCCAGAATGTGTGATGGTATGGGGGTGTATTAGTGCCCAAGACATGGGCAACTTACACATCTGTGAAGGCACCATTAATGCTGAAAGGTACATACAGGTTTTGGAGCAACATATGTTGCCATCCAAGCAATGTTACCATGGACGCCCCTGCTTATTTCAGCAAGACAATGACAAGCCACGTGTTACATCAACGTGGCTTCATAGTAAAAGAGTGCGGGTACTAGACTGGCCTGCCTGTAGTCCAGACCTGACTCCCATTCAAAATGTGTGGCGCATAATGAAGCCTAAAATACCACAGTGGAGACCCCCGGACTGTTGAACAACTTAAGCTATACATCAAGCAAGAATGGGAAAGAATTCCACCTGAAAAGCTTAAACAATGTGTCTCCTCAGTTCCCAAATGTTTACTGAGTGTTGTTAAAAGGAAAGGCCATGTAACACAGTGGTGAACATGCCCTTTCCCAACTACTTTGGCACGTGTTGCAGCCATGAAATTCTAAGTTAATTATTTGCAAAAAAAAATTAAGTTTATGAGTTTGAACATCAAATATCTTGTCTTTGTAGTGCATTCAATTGAATATGGGTTGAAAAGGATTTGCAAATCATTGTATTCCGTTTATATTTACATCTAACACAATTTCCCAACTCATATGGAAACGGGGTTTGTAGATAGTTGTTGTGGGTGTGCAGTCTGTGTCAGGTCTACTTTGAAGTGTTGAACATTCTTCTGACTTCCTGATACATATGGAATGACAATATGTTCCTCCTCACACACTGTTATTTGTGGTAAACAGGAGCATCTGGGGTCAGTACAGGTTTTGAGGGCTTCCCTCAAATGTCTACATGTTCTTTGTCTTTGGCCTGCTAGGAAACATCAAGCCAAAGAACATGTAGACATTTGAGGGAAGCCCTCCAAACTTGTGGTGATCACAGATGCTCCTGTGTGAAAAGGGCATCCAGCTCCAGAAAGCAGAGTGGCTGAGGAGATAAAGGTGTTCTACATTCTACTGCAACTTTGCCAGTTAAAAGAAATGTTCATGTTAACAAGCCAGACAGACGGCTTATTTAGTCTGTCTTTATTAGAATAAACAATACAACTCTGATTTTTGATCTGCCTATTGCTTTGCTGCCAAGGTGTACATTACCTACACACATATATGTGTAGGTAATATATGTATATACATACTTATATACACATTTGTGTACATATATACATATACACACGTGTAGGTAATATATGTATATACATACTTATATACATATATGTGTACATATACACACGTGTATATAATATATGTATATACATACTAATATACACGTGTAGATATATACATATACACACATATATGTGTAGGTAATATATGTATATACATACTTATATACACACATATGTACATATATACACACACATATACGTATATATATATATACATATATATATATATACACACATATATATATATACACGTATATAATTATACATACATACATACATATATATATATATATATATATATATATATATATACCGTATTTTTCAGACTAAAAGTCAGTTTTTTTCATAGTTTGGCCAGGGGTGCGACTTATACTCAGGAGTGGCTTATGTGTGAAATTATTAACACATTACCGTAAAATATCAAATACTATTATTTAGCTCATTCACGTAAGAGACTAGACGTATAAGATTTCATGGGATTTAGTGATTAGGAGTGACATATTGTTTGGTAAACGTATAGCATGTTCTATATGTTATAGTTGTAGAATGACTCTTACCATAATATGTTACGTTAACATACCAGGCACGTTCTCAGTTGGTTATTTATGCGTCATATAACGTACACTTATTCAGCCTGTTGTTCACTATTCTTTATTTATTTTAAATTGCCTTTCAAATATCAATTCTTGGTGTTGGGTTTTATCAAATACATTTCCCCCCAAAATGCGACTTTTACTCCAGTGTGACGTATATATGTTTTTTTCCTTCATTATGCATTTTCGGCCAGTGCGACTTATACTCCGGAGCGACTTATACTCCGAAAAATACGGTATGTATATATATATATATATATATATATATATGTATATGTATACACCACTGTTCCTACCACTTTTTTATTAACTGTAAAATTCTGTCGACAGAGCTGCCAGTTTTTGACCGGAAAATCTGCGATGGTAGTTTTTACAGTTTATTAGTGTAACTAGAAACACCTTTTTTTGGCAGCTCAATTTAAAAAACCCAGTATTACAACACATTACAGTAACATGTTGTAAAAAAAAAAACAACAACAGTCCAATTCTGGCAGTTTTTACCGTCACTGGTAGTGTTTTTCCATCCAAGGTAATATTTGACATTTGTATGTTACCCTGTCATGTGACACCCCTGGCCTATGACAACACTGTTGTGGAATACACTCCTTCACAAACAATTTCCCTTCAACTTTCTCATGCACACCACATCATTAAGCTCGCTGCTTTTTATTACAATCCTGGATCCATGGAAAATGTTCAATTTCTAGGCCATGTCCGCACCTACTCCTTGCAGTTGGTTTGATTTCTATTTATTTACCAAATAACCCAACAGCT
Source organism: Nerophis lumbriciformis (assembly GCF_033978685.3). Taxonomy (NCBI): domain Eukaryota; kingdom Metazoa; phylum Chordata; class Actinopteri; order Syngnathiformes; family Syngnathidae; genus Nerophis; species Nerophis lumbriciformis. Next base: position 39,782,125 of record NC_084570.2, on the reverse strand, counting down.
CAAACACAGTGTTACTGTTCAAACTGTGTGCAATGTTACAGTGGACAAAAATAGGAAATATACTTTAAAAAAAACCAAAAAAAAAACGCTGCCTTGTTTTTATTGAATACTTGGGCCTACCATGCTACTGTATTTTAATGTTGCTCATTACGACGCTGCTTGGAGAGCCAGGTTTTTTCTGAGGTGCTACTTGGTGGAAGAAGGACTGTATTAGAGCATTTATGGTAACTGCTTGTAAGTGCACCTAGAGCAGGGCTAGACAATGAGGGGCTCTGCAACAGCACCGTTATTCAAAGACACACACACATACACACACGCACGTACACACACGTACACACACACACACGCGCGCGCACACACACGCACGAACACACACGCACGCACACACACACATGCGCACACGCCCATCATTCAACAAACATCCACCTTCTTGTTGGACTACACCTCTTTCCCGAGGCTTTCTTGCCCACCGGTTGCCGTGGTAACGGATGACAGAATTCATTAGTGCAGCTGGGTTTGAGGGTGAAAAAAAAAAAAAAGGTTTAGAGAGGGCGTTGACCAAAGTGATGCTGCAGCTCTTCCACCAATCACTGCCTCTGAGACCTGGCCCCTCGTCTCCGCCTTCCACGCACCGACGTGTCGCCTTTTAACAGCACCGTCTGGAACACAAGATGACATCATCTTTATTTCACACCTGGATCACAAAGATCTTTTTCATTGACTTTGTTGAAAAGTCTTCCAAAGTATTTGACATCAGTCAGAAACTATTTGAATAACAGCTTCTGCTGCCAAGATGTAATTGTACTTTCTTTTATATATGATCATGATTAATAACTATTTTACTTTGTAAAAACAACAGTTTTATACCCTCACAACATGTCAAATGTTATAAATATGATCATAATTAATAACTATTTGACTTTGTAAAAACTACAACAGTTTAAATGGCGTGTTATTGTTCGTGCTATGGCGTCATCTTTTGGACCAGATCGCTCACTGCAGGTGCTGCAGTGTCCTTCCATTTAGTCCTTTCAACTGCAAGTACTCCTGCCGTTCCCTTTTCTAGTCGTCCATAGCGTTGCTCCACGTATGGATTTATCATTCATCACTCCAAGCAACTTTTGTACGTTTTACAATATAACTAAGTTCTTACTTACTAAAGTGTTCCATGTGTGATGTGTGTAGGAGTGTTTTCATGCATATTTGTATGTGCTATCATAATATTATCATAATTAGCATTAGCTAATATGCTAACACGTTTACGTTTACGTGTCTGTGTTAGTAGTATTAACTTACAATGGCATTCTTTGTGTATTGTTTCACTTTCACTAATTACTCAGTAAATTCACCAAAACGTCACCGTAGAGTTATTGAGTTTGTTTAGCTGATTGGGGAGTTAGTCAGGAGTGGACCACTCCTCTTATTGAGTCTGTTTAGCTGATTGGAGAGTAACGATGGAAGCATCTGACAGAGGCTTCACTCCAATCGTTTCAGTCTACTGTCAAATAAAAGGTGCTGAGAGCAGTGCACAGAGTGAACCTTCTTGTAAAGCCAGAGACTAAGTCAAGAAATAGAATTGACTGGTGTGAAATATGTTAATGCCTCTGGACATTGATGACTTTTTATTGAAAGCCTGTTTGACAAGTCTACTTGGGTGCACTTTAGAGTAGTCAGTGTACAGCTTGGATGGCAACATACAACAAAACAAGGAGCATACCGTGGCCTTGGTTTCCTCTAGTGCTGTGGTAGCATCCATGTCTCTGAAGTCCTCCAACACATTCTGCAGCCTGCTGACAAACATGTCAGTGTGTGTGTGTGTGTGTGTGTGTGTGTGTGTGTCTGTGAGAATATTGCACATACACATCCTTACGTTTGTTTCCTTTTCCTGCCTCGTCGCGCTCCAGACACAGCTCCTGATTGTTCCTGACAAGACATCATGAACATCAATGTCTTCCATGCATTGTACACTGTAACATCGTACACTGTAACATTATACACTGTAACATTGTACACTGTAACATCGTACACTGTAACATCGTACACTGTAACATTGTACACTGTAACATCATACACTGTAACATCGTACACTGCAACATCGTACACTGTAACAATGTACTGTAACTATGTACACTGTAACAATGTACACTAACATCGTACACTGTAACATTATACAGTGTAACAATATATACTGTAGCAATGTACAATGTAACACTGTACAATGTAACATTATACACTGTAAAAATATACACGGTAACATTGTACACTGTAACAATATACACTGTAACATTGTACACTGTAACATAACATTGTACAATGTAACAATATACACTGCAACATTGTACACTGTAACATTGTACACTGTAACAATATACACTGTAACATTGTACACTGTAACATAACATTGTACAATGTAACAATATAGACTGTAACAATATACACTGTAACATTGTACACTGTAACAATATACACTGTAACATTGTTGTCCTACTTCATCAACACACTTGGAGGTGTACAAATGGCTAATGCTAATCAGTAACATGTACACGGCACACGCAATGTAAATGAGCATTTAGCTAGCACATTTTAGAAAGTGGAGTCTTACTTTTGAGTGCTTCCTACCAGGCATGCTTGTTTGGTGGAAGTCTGACATGTTGCTGTTTGCTTCCATGTGACTTGGTACGTGACTTGGTACGTATGAAAGACTTGAATTGGGTAGCCATCCCTAGGATGTTGAAATGTTACTTGCATGACTTGTGTGTCCATTATTTCCATGGGCTGAAACATAATATGGCTAGACCTCACCTGGCTGCACACAGATTGTAAGGACTGTGATTGGTAGGCTTCTTTACGTGACTTTCTTTGTGTACTCTCCAGGTTCCATGTCAACATTAATGCACCTTTGACTTTGTTGTGTCCCTCTTTTCTCAGCCCAAAGCCAGGCATACATACCCATCTAAAATAGTCATCATAAACAATATATACCCATCTAAAATAGTCATCATCAGATACAATATATACCCATTTAAAATAGTCATCAGATACATTACATACCCATCTAAAATAGTCATCATAAACAATATACATCCATCTAAAATAGTCATCAGATACAATATATAATCCAAAAAAAATAGTCATCAGATACAACATATACTTATCTAAAATAGTCATCAGATACAACATACACCCATTTAAAATAGTCATCAGATACAATATATACCCATCTAAAATAGTCATCAGATACAATATATACCCATCTAAAATAGTCATCAGATACAATATATACCCATCTAAAATAGTCATCATAAACAATATATACCCATCTAACATAGTCATCAGATACAATATATATCCATATAAAATAGTCATCAGATACAATACATATTCATCTAAAATAGAAGATCCACTGCTGAAGGACTACTTTCCAGGGACTATGGTTGTTAACTAGCTTTGGAGCTAAAACTTGCACATTTCCAGCCGTGTTGATCAATGTGCTCTGTCCCTGTTCAAATAAACTCATAAAATAGATAACCTAACATACAGGTGAAATTGGACTATTGTGAGCAACTCAGCAATTCCCAATGAAATGTGACACTAATAAGTGATATAAACTCATCAAGGTCAATTCTGGACTATACACTCTGAACTCTGCCACTTATAAAACGCTGCGGCTAATTTATGGATTGTTCTTGGCTGACAGTCATAACGTCAATACATTGAAAAAAAAAACAAGCAAAGACACTGGATAGGTGTTATTGTCTGTCATTCACACTGCAGTGATTCACTCACTGCAGTGCTGCATTGCCTTCCTCTTGAAACTGTTCCCTCTTCTAGCCATCCATAATGTTTCTACTCTTAGGGATTCTTCATTCATCACTGCGAGCAAACATTTGTAGGTTTTACAATATAACTAAAACAATTCTTACTCGCTGAAGCGTCCCATATGTGATGTGTTTCACGCATACTTGTACCTGCTATCGTAATGTCATCAAGCTAGCGTCATTAGCATTAGCTAATATGCTAACAGGTTTATGAATGTCTGTGTTAGTATTATTAACTTACAACATAATTATTTTTGTTTTGTTTCACTTTCACTCAGTAAATTCAGCAAAATGTCACCATGGACTTATTGAGTCTGTTTAGCTGATTGGAGAGTTAGTCAGGAGTGGACCACTCCACTTATTGAGTCTGTTTAGCTGATTGGAGAGTTAGTCAGGAGTGGACCACTCCTCTTATTGAGTCTGTTTAGCTGATTGGAGAGTTAGTCGGGAGTGGACCACTCCTCTTATTGAGTCTGTTTAGCTGATTGGAGAGTTAGCTTGCGCAGCTCGTGGGTCCATGATGATGACTTCTATTTTGTTCGATCAGCCGTTTTATTGCCGTGTTACAGACACCGTTTGTACACAACTAAGGTATGTCAATAAACATTTACAAAAAAACGTATATATGTGCGGCTTATATATGGAAAAAATATTTTTCTGTTAACATTTAGTGGGTGCGGCTTATTTAGTCTACAGTCTAGAAAATATGGTCAATTCAAAGTCAAATATGTCAAGCCTTTCTTAGGATTATGATGATCATGGTTTAGAGTTTGTCAAAACCCCAAATGGTTTTTATAAGCTGTACATAATCATCTTGAGTGGCATGTTGTAAATGTAATTGTAAACAAAGCATATTCTCATGTTTACTAATGGAGTTGACAGAACTTGTACTGCCTTCTTGACTACGAATGAAAAAACCCTATGGTTGCAGACACTCACCCTTCCCTGCAAAGTCCCAGGACTGTCCTCAGCAGGTCTCCCACTGCAAGCATCCCTGGGACCGTGATAACTCTCCAAGTCCACGCCCTTCCCAGCATAGGGCCAGACGGCGGCGGCCCCCCCGGTGCAGTCCGTCTTCGCCTCCTCCAAGTACATGGACGGCGGGGGCGGCTCCGAGTGGGTGTGTCCCTCCACCGCCTTTCTTTGCAGCGGTGACGTGGCCCCGTTCTCGGAGGGTTTGGGCGTGCCCTGTGCCGGAGAGCGGGCCGCCGCCTCCAGACTGAGTCGGGACAAGTCGGGGTTGCGCAGAGAGCAGGCCCTTCGCGGGCTGAGGGAGATGGGGGCGCTGGCCTGGTGCTGAGTCTGGGCGGAGAGGCTGTGGTGCTCCACGGGGAAGCAGACGGGCGGTAAGGCACAGAAAGGTGACGTGGGGTCGGACGGCCCCGTGTGGACCCCCTCTTCCTGCTCTTTAGCGTTGATTTGAAGGAAGGAGTTGTAAATGGTGTCCATAAAAGAAGTGTAGGGGTCGATGACCGCCCTGCCCTGGGACCCCCGCTGGGAGGGTTGGCTGGGTTCTGGGGCCGGCGTGGGAGCACGACTGGCCACCTCCTGGGGAGCCATGTGAGTGGCTGGAATGTCTGGGTGAGGGGCAGGGCTGTGGGACTTCTCTCCTTCAGAAGACGGTGGCAGGTTGAGCTGGGGGAAGAAAGGCAAACAAGATGGACCATCATCAATTGTCCAAAACCTTCAGTGTATCTAATGATACCATTCCTACATGTGCTTTAACACATTCACCACTTCTTTTATTGTGTGAATGTTCCAAACCTTCAGTGTATCTAATGATAACATTCCTACATGTGCTCCAACATACTCACCACTTCTTTTATTGTGTGAATGTTCCAAACCTTCAGTGTATCTAATGATAAAATTCCTACATGTGCTCCAACACACTTACCACTTATTTTATTGTGTGAATGTTCAAAACTTTCAGTGTATCTGATGATACAATTCCTACATGTGCTCCAACACACTCACCACTTCTTTTATAGTGTGAATGTTCCAAACCTTCAGTGTCTAATGATACCATTCCTACATGTGCCCCAACACACTCACCACTTCTTTTATTGTGTGAATGTTCCAAACATTCAGTGTGTCTAATGATAACATTACTACATGTGCTCCAACACACTCACCACTTCTTTTATTGTGTGAATGTTCCAAACCTTCAGTGTGTCTAATGATAACATTCCTACATGTGCTCCAACACACTCAGCACTTCTTTTATTGTGTGAACGTTCCAAACCTTCAGTGTGTCTAATGATAACATTCCTACTTGTGCTCCAACACACTCACTTCTTTTATTGTGTGAATGTTCCAAAACTTCAGTGTGTCTAATGATACCATTCCTACATGTGCTCCAACACACTCACCACTTCTTTTATTGTGTGAATGTTCCAAACCTTCAGTGTGTCTAGTGATAGTATTCCAACATGTGCTCCAACACACTCACCACTTCTTTTGTGTGAATGTTCCAAACCTTCAGTGTCTAATGATACCATTCCTACATGTGCTCCAACACACTCACCACTTCTTTTATTGTGTGAATGTTCCAAACCTTCAGTGTATCTAATGATAACATTCCTACATGTGCTCCAACACACTCACCATTTATTTTATTGTGTGAATGTTCCAAACCTTCAGTGTATCTAATGATACAATTCCTACATGTGCTCCAACAAACTCACCATTTTATTTGTGTGAATGTTCCAAACCTTCAGTGTATCTAATGATACAATTCCGACATGTGCTCCAACACACTCACCACTTCTTTTATTGTGTGAATGTTCCAAACCTTCAGTGTATTTCATAACATTCCCACATGTGCTCCAACACACTCACCACTTCTTTTATTGTTTGAATGTTCCAAACCTTCAGTGTGTATGATAACATTCCTACATGTGCTCCAACCCACTCACCACTCCTTTCATTGTGTGAATGTTCCAAACCTTCAGTGTATTAAATAACATTCCTACATGTGCTCCAACATACTCACCACTTCTTTTATTGTTTGAATGTTCCAAACATTCAGTGTGTATGATACCATTCCTACATGTGCTCCAACCCACTCACCACTCCTTTTATTGTGTGAATGTTCCAAACCTTCAGTGTATTAAATAACATTTCTACATGTGCTCAAACACACTCACCACTTCTTTTATTGTGTGAATGTTCCAAACCTTCAGTGTGTCTAATGATACCATTCCTACATGTGCTCCAACACACTCACCACTTCTTTTATTGTGTGAATGTTCCAAACCTTTAGTGTGTCTAATGATACCATTCCTACATGTGCTCCAACACACTCAACACTTATTTTATTGTGTGAATGTTCCAAACCTTCAGTGTATCTAATGATAACATTCCTACATGTGCTCCAACACACTCACCACTTCTTTTATTGTGTGAATGTTCCAAACCTTCAGTGTGTCTAGTGATAGTATTCCAACATGTGCTCCAACACAATCCCCACCTCTTTTATTGTGTGAATGTTCCAAACCTTCAGTGTATTTAATAACATTCCTACATGTGCTCCAACACACTCACCACTTCTTTTATTGTGTGAATGTTCCAAACCTTCAGTGTATCTAATGATAAAATTCCTACATGTTCCTTTCATTGGACTTCATTTCCAAATTGCAACCTTATCTTTGACAGGACAAAGTGAAGTACACCCCGACATCACTAGCACAGAAACCACGGCTCTATGTTCTGAACATGCTCATGTGTGGGGATGAACAATTACCTTAGAATCAACAGTAGCCATTTCCAATACTTTTGTGAGTGTGAATAAATGTTATTTGTTTGATAATAATCGTCAATTCCGCTACTTTTTTCTTAGGCTTTGAACCCTGCGGCTTGTAAAACGGTGCAGCTCCTTCACGTATTTTTCTTTGCTGCAATGCAAATAGTTTTGAAACACAAAACTAAGCAAATACACTGAATAGGTGTGTTATTGTGCAATCTTTTGGACAAGTTGGCTTAATGCAGGTGCTGCTTTGTGCCTCTGTTAACTTAAGACTGAGCCTTCAACCGGAAGTAAAAATCCTGTTCCGTCCTGTAGATGTCCATAGCGTTTCTACTTGTGTGCATTATTCATTCATCACTAAAAAACAAAGTTTGCAAGTTTTACAATATAAGTAAAAACAATTCTTACTTACTAAAGCATCCCATGTGTGATGTCTGTAAGAATGTTTTCATGCATACTTGTACGTGCTATCGTAATGTTACGACGCTTCTGTTTTGTTTGATCATCCATTTTACTGCCGTGTTACGGACACCGTTTGGAAACACTTAAAAGGGAAATGCACTTTTTTTTTTTTTTTTTTTTGACACCTTCATAACAATATGTAATATGTACAATATACACACTGCAAGTATATATATAATGTAGTAACATACACCTTCATAACAATATGTAATATGCAGAGGTGGGTAGTAACGCGCTACATTTACTCCGTTACATCTACTTGAGTAACTTTTGGGATAAATTGTACTTCTAAGAGTAGTTTTAATGCAACATACATTTACTTTTACTTGAGTATATTTATAGAGAAGAAACGCTACTTTTACTCCGCTACTTTTATCTACATTCAGCTCGCTACTCGCTACTAATTTTTATCGATCTGTTAATGCACGCTTTGTTTGTTTTGGTCTGTCAGACAGACCTTCATAGTGCCTGCGTTTCAACAAATACAGTCACTGGTGACGTTCACTCCGTTCCACCAATCAGATGCAGTCACTGGTGACGTTGGACCAATCAAACAGAGCCAGGGGTCACATGACCTGACTTAAACAAGTTGAAAAACTTATTGGGGTGTTACCATTTAGTGGTCAATTGTACGGAATATGTACTGTACTGTGCAATCTACTAATACAAGTTCCAATCAATCAATCAAAAGTGTGAAGGAAAAAAGACAATTTTTTATTTCAACCGTACACCCCGTCAAAAGCCTAAAGACTGACTGCACAGTTCCTGTCTTCACAATAAAAGTGCCGCTCCATCGCGCCTGCGCTTTCAAAATAAGAGTCTCCGAAAGCCTGCGCAAACAAGCTAGCAAGCTACGCAGTTTGCCGCCAATGTATTTCTTGTAAAGTGTATAGAAACGAATATGGAAGCTGGACATATAAGATGCCAAAATCCAACCACTTGCATGTGGTATTGGACAGAAAGGAGGAACTTTTTTTCTCCTCCATTTGAAAAGGTGGACGTTTGTCATCACTACTGTCTGATTCCAATCAATGCAAGTCATCAGAATCAGGTAATACACCAACTTATATTCTTGTCTTCATGAAAGAAAAGAATCTATATGTGTTAAACATGCATGTATATTCATTAAAACACTATTAACATGTAAACAAAAAAGGCAAAAAAAATAAATATAAATTATATACTGTATATATCAATGTATGTATATATATATATATATATATATATATATATATATATATATATATATATATATATATATATATGGCGACTTGTCCAGGGTGTACCCCGCCTTCCGCCCGATTGTAGCTGAGATAGGCTCCAGCGCCCCCCGCGACCCCAAAGGGAATAAGCGGTAGAAAATGGATGGATGGATGGATATGTGTGTGTATGTTACTCATCAGTTACTCAGTACTTGAGTAGTTTTTTTACAACATACTTTTTACTTTTACTCAAGTAAATATTTGGGTGACTACTCCTTACTTTTACTTGAGTAATAAATCTCTAAAGTAACAGTACTCTTACTTGAGTACAATTTCTGGCTACTCTACCCACCTCTGGTAATATGTATAATATACACACTGCAAGTATATATATAATGTAGTAACAGAAACCTTTATAACAATATGTAATATGTACAATATACACACTACAAGTATATATATATAATGTAGTAACAGACACCTTCATAACAATATGTAATATGTACCATATACACACTGCAAGTATATATACAATGTAGTAACAGACACCTTCATAACAATATGTAATATGTACAATATACACACTGCAAGTATATATATATATATATATATATATATATATATATATATATATATAATGTAGTAACAGACACCTTCATAACAATATGTAATATGTACAATATACACACTGCAAGTATATAGATAATGTAGTAACAGACCCCTTCATAACAATATGTAATAAGTATATATATAATGTAGTAACAGACACCTTCGTAACAATATGTAATATGTACAATATACACACTGCAAGTATATATATATAATGTAGTAACAATATGTAATATGTACAATATACACACTGCAAGTATATATATATATAATGTAGTAACATACACTTTCATAACAATATGTAGTATGTACAATAAGCACACTGCAGGTATATATAAAATGTAGTAACAAACACCTCCATAACAATATGTAATATGTACAATATACACACTGCAAGTATATATATAATGTAGTAACAGACACCTTCATAACAATATGTAATATGTACAATATGCACACTGCAAGTATATATATAATGTAGTGACAGACACCTTCATAACAATATGTAATATGTACAATACATACACTGCAAGTATATATATAATGTATTAACATACACCTTCATAACAATTTGTAATATGTACAACATACACACTGCAAGTATATATATAATGTAGTAACAGACACCTTCATAACAATATGTAATATGTACAATATACACACTGCAAGTATAATTATAATGTAGTAACAGACACCTTCATAACAATATGTAATGTGTACAATATACACACTGCAAGTATATGTATAATGTAGTAACAGACACCTTCTTAACAATATGTAATAAGTATATACCGTATTTTTCGGACTATAAGTCGCAGTTTTTTCACAGTTTGGCCGTGGGTGCGACGTATACTCCGGAGCGACTTATGTGTGAAATTATTAACACATTACCGTAAAATATCAAATAATATTATTTATCTCATTCGCATAAGAGCCGAAGAAAATGTCCGCAATCGTCACACACACGTCAGCAATCGTCACTCACACGCCAACCAATAAGAATTTGGCGGGGGAGGGTCATGGAAGAAGTGCATTGTGGGTCATGGAATGCTAACTGCTATATGCTATACGCTACTGCCGGAGCTATTAAAATGGATCACATCAACATTGGCGGTAACTTATAAAAACTGAGAAAGACTGAACTAAAATGGCACCGAAAAGGAAATCATATACTGCAGATTACAAGCTGGACGTAGTACGCAGCAGAGAACGGCAATCGAGCAGCAGAAAGAAAGGATGCTAGCGGGGCGCATACCAGAGGCGACACCAGGGAGGAAGATTTCATGGGATTTAGCGATCGGGAGTGACAGATTGTTTGGTAAACGTATAGCATGTTCTATATGTTATAGTTATTTGAATGACTCTTGCCATGATGTGTTGCGTTAACATATGAGGCACGTTCTCAGTTGGTTATTTATGCGTCATATGGCGTACACTTATTCAGCCTGTTGTTCACTATTCTTTATTTATTTTAATTTGCCTTTCAAATGTCTATTCTTGGTGTTGGATTTTATCAAATAAATTTCCCCCAAAAATGCGACGTATATACTGTATGTTTTTTTCCTTCTTTAATGTGCATTTTCGGCCGGTGCGACATATACTCCGGAGCGACTTATAGTCCGAAAAATACGGTATATAATGTAGTAACAGACACCTTCGTAACAATATGTAATATGTACAATATACACACTGAAAGTATATATATATAATGTAGTAACAGACACCTTCATAACAATATGTAATATGTACAATATACACACTGCAAGTATATATATAATGTAGTAACATACACCTTCATAACAATATGCAACAGAGGTGGGACCAAGTCATTGTTTTGCAAGTCACAAGTAAGTCTCAAGTCTTTGCCCTCAAGTCCGAGTCAAGTCCCGAGTCAAGACAGGCAAGCCCCGAGTCAAGTCCAAAGTCAAGACTAGAAAGTCTCAAGTCAAGTCCTAAGTCCTGCATTTTGAGTTTCGAGTCCTTTCAAGTCCTTTTAACCACAGACTAATATATTAACACAGATTGTGTATGCTTTTCAAACGCTGTATTTATTTATTAAAACAAGTGCATTTTAAATTGCAGGAAAGAAAATTGTGCTGACATTGCACTTTATAATAGCACTATTAACCAGTCATTTTAAACATTAACTCATTCCTTTACAGAACAAACACATTGAAAAATAAAGTGCAAATGTACTTATTTGTACAAAAGTGTTAACATTGAAAAAACATGACATATACGTGAACTTAACAAAAAAGTTGTACTTTTTATATGTCAGGGCCCTATGCTGCATTGCATTTGCAAAAGACCAAATTAGCCAAGAGTCTGTCAGTCATTTGTGCACGATGGGGGCGTAATATGATGCCACCATGGCTGAAAACTCGCTCCACTGGAGCACTGGAGGCAGGCACTGCCAAGACTCTCATGGCCACTCGGAACAGTGAAGGAAGAGTCTTCATGTTCAATGCCCAGAACAAAAGGGGGGAGAGAGTTGTTTTGGGTTGGTGCACTACTTGTAAGTGTATCTTGTGTTTTTTATGTTGATTTAATTAAAAAAAGAAAAAAAGAAATTATTTCTTGTGCGGCCCGATACCAATCGATCCACGGACCAGTACCGGGCGGCGGCCCGGTGGTTGGGGACCACTGAGGTAAACAACCAACAGTATGTCAGAAAGCTAGCTAAAACGGTACACATATTCATAATATAGTATACATTTTAACTGACCTTTATTTTACTATTTGTGTCTTTTTTTAGGTGGCTAAAATACGCGGTGCTGCTGAACGCCGTCTAACGTTACGTGTGATATATTGACTAACGTAACCCTGCTTAAAAAAAAATCACTGAACAAAAAGTATGAATAAGGTAGTGAACTGCAACAGATTCCCGTGTTTGCAATAACGTTATAACGTTAGCAGTGAGTTTACAGCCTCACTGATTTAACTACACAGCAAATAAAAGTCACGTTACTTAGCCAATAAACGTTATCTTACATTCAAAACTTACCGTTCTTTGTGCAACTTCAAATGCCGGACGAAGTTGGAAGTTGTTGCCTCTCCATCAGTAATTTTCGAACCGCATGTGTTGCAAACCGTTTTGTGTTGACCACCTCGGAATTTTTATACCCAAACAAAATTATTTTAGGTATCATTTTTTGTTCACTGGCGTGTGGTTTGGACATGTCTTCTTCGTTGGTTGTCCTGCAATTTGATTGGATGAATGCTGTGTGATGAAAACAAAGTAGATCTAATTTGATTGGCTGTTGTACTGAGACCACACCAGCTGACACACGCAACGCTGATAGACAAGTACACAATGAAAAATACGGAGCGCTCCCGAATAACTTTTTCATCTTTGGGTTTTGGGGAAAGTAGCAAGTCATGTCAAGTCATGTCAATTCAAAAGGCTGAAGTCCAAGTGAAGTCACAAGTCATTGATGTTAAAGTCTAAGTCGAGTTGCAAGTCTTTTTACATTTTGTCAAGTCGAGTCTAAAGTCATCAAAACCATGACTCGAGTCTGACTCGAGTCCAAGTCATGTGACTCGAGTCCACACCTCTGATATGCAATATGTACAATATACACACTACAAGTATATATATAATGTAATAACAGACACCTTCATAACAATATGTAATAAGTATATATATATAATGTAGTAACAGACACCTTCATAACAATATGTAATATGTACAATATACACACTGCAAGTATATATATAATGTAGTAACAGACACCTTCATAACAATATGTAATAACTATATATATAATGTAGTAACAGACACCTTCATAACAATATGTAATATGTACAATATACACACTGCAAGTATATATATAATGTAGTAACAGACACCTTCATAACAATATGTAATATGTACAATATACATACTGCAAGTATATATATAATGTAGTAACAGACACCTTCATAACAATATGTAATAACTATATATATAATGTAGTAACAGACACCTTCATAACAATATGTAATATGTACAATATACACATTGCAAGTATATATATAATGTAGTAACATACACCTTCATAACAATATGTAATATGTACAATATACACACTGCAAGTATATATATATAATGTAGTAACAAAGACCTTCAAAACACTATGTAATATGTACAATATACACACTGCAAGTATATATATATAAAATGTAGTAACAGAGACCTTCATAACAATATGTAATTTATACAATATTTACCTTATTTTGACCATTTTAAGCTTTACCGGAACTTCGTTCCTCAGCGCTTTTATTACCATTTCCATAGCAACGCACTTCCGACTTCTGAAATGTGTGTTCCTACTTCCGGAAACAAATGCGAGTGTGTTGTAATCATGGCAGACTTGGTAACAGACAACAAAGATAACTATTATTGGACAAATGAGGATTCACAACCTTATCTTTTTGAAGTTCAATATACTGAGGATGAACTACTGCTTCGAAGGAAGAGTGAGACGTTGGAGCAGACGGAAGCCGAGAGAGTGATGTCGGCGTGACTTTGATGCCGTAAATGTGGAATTTGAAGCCAAGCTACTTCCGACAAATGGAGTCCTTACTCAAATGAACCGAAAAAAATGTCCTCGGCCAGCTGGACCAAACAGACAATTGTCCATGGAGTGAGTCACATTAATATTGATCATGATACACGCAGAACGTCATGTGTGTTAGTACAACTACAGTACATAACACTGTCTGGCTAGCTCTGTACAAACAAAACATGAAATACTTTACAGATACTAGTAAACAACACAGAATGTCCATTTGTAAAAAGATGTGTCAATTGTTCTTACCTGTATGTTGTTGAGCAGGTTGATGGTTCCATCGGGGCCTTGCAGGAGAGGCATGCCCAAGGATGTGGGCTGCACCGGGGGCAGCAGGATGGAGCCGGCTCCGATGCTCACCATGTTATGGAGCCCTGCCATGGCGGAGAGGTCTCCTGGAGAGAGAGTGTCATGGCGGTGCTGAAGGACATGGCTACCTTGGAGGAGCTCACCTAAAACAGCAGGGTTGAGCAGAGTGGGAAGGAGTTGCTGGAGGATGGCGTTGTCCTTGCCCTGGAGCGAGAGGGGGATGAGGGTGTCCACGCCAGCATCAGACAGTTCCTGTGGTGGGTCAAATGATCACTTTGAAATGATACTTTCTTCAACACATTAGCTGCCTTGTTATCATATATTTAACTCATTTGCTTTTTAGCCTATGAGACAATATTGAATATAACTTTCTACACACTAATCATCAACACTGAAACATATTCTCCTCTTCTCCCATGACTGTCCCCATCTATCAAGTATACAGTATATGTACAGTCATGGCCACAAATGCATGCAACGCTGCATGTGTGTCAGATAATGCAGCACTTCTGCCAGGAAATAGTTGAAATGACAAATGCTTTGGTATTCACATGTTTATTTCTTTTCTTTGCATTGGAACAACACAAAAAAAAGCCAAATGTGATATTATTTGACACAGAAGTGGACAAAATGATCAAGTTAATATTTGTCAGCACATCTTTGGAAGACAGAAGTGAAAAAAAAGAGTTTCTTCCACTTGCTACTGGAATGTTGGAGCACAAACTGCTGTTTTTACATCAAATGTGCTATAGGATTTACATAATTGATGGCCACTTCACTACTTTGTCTGCTGGAAGACCCATGACTTCTGACCTTTCTGACATGACATGATAGTCCTCAGATGCCATGATGCACACAGAACATCATGTTTGACTGTACACAGTAAAATCCCCAGTGTTAAATATGCAGTGTTAACATGAATTACATCTATCAGAGTTATTACAACAACAGCTGGAGTAAAACGCCCCCCAGTGTTGGTGTTGATTTCCATCGTTAAACGAAACAGTGTTAGAGGTACTCTGATTAGCCCCGCCCTCCAGCCCCACCTCGTGTCCACACCCTGAAGAATTTTCTGGACGCCATATTCTGGATGTTTAAGGACCGTGGTAAGTTGCTTCTCCTCTCTTACTAAATCAATTATTTGTCATTTGTAGCATCATGTCAGAATTTACTTTATATTGTTGCTCAATATGTAATTACCGTATTTTCCGCACTATAAGGCGCACCGGATTATTAGCCGCACCTTCTATGAATTACATATTTCATAATTTTGTCCACCAATAAGCCGCCCCGGACTATAAGCCGCGCCTACGCTGCGCTAAAGTGAATGTCAAAAAAACGCTGCGCTAAAGTGAATGTCAAAAAAACAGTCAGATAGTTCAGTCAAACTTTAATAATATATTGAAAACCAGCGTTCTAACAACTCTGTCCCAAAATGTACGCAAATGTGCAATCACAAACATAGTAAAATTCAAAATGGTGTAGAGCAATAGTAACATAATGTTGCTCGAACGTTAATGTCACAACACACAAAATAAACATAGCGCTCACCTTCTGAAGTTATTCTTCATTCGTAAATCCTTCGAATTCTTCGTCTTCGGTGTCCGAATTGAAAAGTTGCGCAAGCGTGGTATCCAAAATGGCCGGTTCCGTCTCGTAGAAGTCATCGGGAGTCAGTGTCGCTGTTGTTCTGTGAATCCTGCCTTCCGGAAAGCTCGGACCACAGTTGTGACCGAAATATCTGCCCAAGCATTTACGATCCACTGGCAAATGTTGGCGTATGTCGTCCGAGGCTGTCTGCCCGTCTTAGTGAAGGTGTGTTCGCCTTCGGAGCTGTGTGAAAAAAGCCACCCGGCCTCTTCGCGTAAACTTCCCTTAACCACTCGCTCATCTTTTCTTCATCCATCCATCCCTTCGAGTTAGCTTTTATGATGACGCCGGCTGGAAAGGTCTCTTTTGGCAAGGTCTTCCTTTTGAATATCACCATGAGTGGAAGTTAGCATGGCAAGCTAGAACCACAGTGAAGGATGACTTCTCATTCCCTGTGGTGCGAATATTCACCGTACGTGCTCCCGTTCCACAGTGCGGTTCAGTTGCTGTGAAATACGGTAGTAATCCGTGTGCGGATGGAGAGATTGCGTCTTTTTATGAACCGGATCGCTTAGTAGGAGCCATTTTGTGGTCTTTACAGATGTAAACAGGAAATGAAACGTACGGTGATATCCGCGCGTTTTTTCTTCTTCTTCCGGGGGCGGGTAGAAGAAGAAGCGCTTCCTGTTCTATGGGGGCGGATGCTTTCCTTGGCGGTTGCTTGCGTAGAAGAAGAAGCGCTTCCTGTTCTACCGGGAAAAAAGATGGCGGCTGTTTACCGAAGTTGCGAGATCGAAACTTTATGAAAATTAATCGTAATAAAGCGCACCGGGTTATAAGGCGCACTGTTAGCTTTTGAGAAAATTTGTGGTTTTTAGGTGCGCCTTATAGTGCGGAAAATACGGTAAGTTATTTGTGTACGGTTTTGTATCTAATAAATATGGTATTCTAAAAGGGCTAATGTCACCCAGTGAATGTTAGCTTAAATGTTAGGCACCTCAGACTTTGTTTTTGCGCGGGATGTGGGACAATTTCAAACATTATGTGAAATATTATATTTAATATGTAAATTGTACATAATTATATACTGTATAAACCTGGAAAAGTTATGTTTTACTCACTTATTCACAAAATACCGGTTTTCACTGTAGTATAGTGATGTACATTGATCCCTGTACTTGAGTACTTCAAATGCCTAATGGAGTGCTTCAGTACTTATATCTTTTAATTATAATTATTTTTTTTTTTTATGTATTTATGTTTCTAACTTTTAATACGAGGGTTTTTCGACCACGGAGCACAACATTAGAAGAGTCATTTTAACACGTTTGTTACATTTACAGGAAACATTTAAGCCCAAAAATAGATTATTTTTGCACCCAGTGAAAATAACGCAGAACCTTTGTCATTCCGCGCCCACAACAGTGGAAGCTAAGTATGTTAGCCACTTGGCTAACAGCCCTAACTAGCAGACGAGGCTAGCAGAGCACTGGGCGGACAGGTGAGTTTACCGTCGCTGCCACGAAGCGAAAGGGGGAACTCGTATAAATACCACAGTGTTTCTATGTCTAATATCAGGTTAGTGTGCCGGGTAATTTTATCATTGTATAATCTTGTGACTATATGCTCCGTGTGCAGGCTGGGAAAGGGAGAGTTAAAAGATGTCAAAGTATTGTAAGGACGCCACTCGCGCCGTTATAAACAGGTGACAGCCTTTAATGAATGTCGTAACCCGACTACTGTAAGCTGTATTCAACGCCAAAATAAATATATAATAATGAACGCACAGAAACCGGCTTTTACTCTGTTCTTCGTTACACACACAGACCAAACTTGAACCTCCCCTTGCTCTGTAAACTGCATGTAACAATTGGCTTCAAGTTTATATCAGAAACCAGAACATTTGTAACTATTAAATAAACTAACATAGGGCTCAGTTCGTTACAGTATAGATGCATATGCATATATATATATATATATATATATATATATATATATATATTTATAACTTTCACAAATGCATTGCAGTTCATAAAAATAATAATTTAAAAAAAGGCTGCAGTATCACATATACCCAGAACTGTGATACGTTGACTTATTTTCTGGCATTCTGAATGAAATGTGCATGTGGATGGATCTTTATTATGTTGTTCTAATCCTGCTTATGTGCTATATACTTTCTACAGGGAAAATGCTGGTGAGAGTGGGTGATGTCCAAAAAGTTGTTAGAATAACAGAACCAAATTTGTCGGACTTTTTGAATGCAGGTAGGAATTTGATATTGTGAATGTGATGTTTGCACACAAGCTTTAAGTGTGCTATGAGCAGAGTTTGTACACAGCCTTGAATGTCTGGAAATATAGTGTTTTCCAGGTTTGAAATCAGAATCATCTTTGTTGGCCATGTATGTAAAACACACAAGGAATTTGACTGTTTCTCTGAAACAATGAACGAAATAATAAAAATAAATATATATTTATATATATATATATATATATATATATATATATATATATATATATATATATATATATATATACATATATATATATATATATATATATAGATAGATAGATATAAATGTGCTGGAAAATGCTGGATTTACTTTATGATGGCCAGTGTCAGAATTTAAAAATGTATAGTTTGATGTAATTGTGTTGCTCCCGGTGTAAGCATCAAATGTGTCTGGGTGGGGCAAGCCCAGTTATTTGTCATGCAGTATATATATAGATATACAGGTAAAAGCCAGTAAATTAGAATATTTTGAAAAACTTGATTTATTTCAGTAATTGCATTCAAAAGGTGTAACTTGTACATTATATTTATTCATTGCACACAGACTGATGCATTCAAATGTTTATTTCATTTAATTTTGATGATTTGAAGTGGCAACAAATGAAAATCCAAAATTCCGTGTGTCACAAAATTAGAATATTGTGTAAGGCTAATACAAAAAAGGGATTTTTAGAAATGTTGGCCAACTGAAAAGTATGAAAATGAAAAATATGAGCATGTACAATACTCAATACTTGGTTGGAGCTCCTTTTGCCTCAATTACTGCGTTAATGCGGCGTGGCATGGAGTCGATGAGTTTCTGGCACTGCTCAGGTGTTATGAGAGCCCAGGTTGCTCTGATAGTGGCCTTCAACTCTTCTGCGTTTTTGGGTCTGGCATTCTGCATCTTCCTTTTCACAATACCCCACAGATTTTCTATGGGGCTAAGGTCAGGGGAGTTGGCGGGCCAATTTAGAACAGAAATACCATGGTCCGTAAACCAGGCACGGGTAGATTTTGCGCTGTGTGCAGGCGCCAAGTCCTGTTGGAACTTGAAATCTCCATCTCCATAGAGCAGGTCAGCAGCAGGAAGAATGAAGTGCTCTAAAACTTGCTGGTAGACGGCTGCGTTGACCCTGGATCTCAGGAAACAGAGTGGACCGACACCAGCTGGACTGCTGCTGAGTGGTCCAAAGTCATGTTTTCTGACGAAAGCAAATTTTGCATTTCCTTTGGAAATCGAGGTCCCAGAGTCTGGAGGAAGACAGGAGAGGCACAGGATCCACGTTGCCTGAAGTCTAGTGTAAAGTTTCCACCATCAGTGATGGTTTGGGGTGCCATGTCATCTGCTGGTGTCGGTCCACTCTGTTTCCTGAGATCCAGGGTCAACGCAGCCGTCTACCAGCAAGTTTTAGAGCACTTCATGCTTCCTGCTGCTGACCTGCTCTATGGAGATGGAGATTTCAAGTTCCAACAGGACTTGGCGCCTGCACACAGCGCAAAATTTACCCGTGCCTGGTTTACGGACCATGGTATTTCTGTTCTAAATTGGCCCGCCAACTCCCCTGACCTTAGCCCCATAGAAAATCTGTGGGGTATTGTGAAAAGGAAGATGCAGAATGCCAGACCCAAAAACGCAGAAGAGTTGAAGGCCACTATCAGAGCAACCTGGGCTCTCATAACACCTGAGCAGTGCCAGAAACTCATCGACTCCATGCCACGCCGCATTAACGCAGTAATTGAGGCAAAAGGAGCTCCAACCAAGTATTGAGTATTGTACATGCTCATATTTTTCATTTTCATACTTTTCAGTTGGCCAACATTTCTAAAAATCCCTTTTTTGTATTAGCCTTAAGTAATATTCTAATTTTGTGACACACGGAATTTTGGATTTTCATTTGTTGCCACTTCAAATCATCAAAATTAAATGAAATAAACATTTGAATGCATCAGTCTGTGTGCAATGAATAAATATAATGTACAAGTTACACCTTTTGAATGCAATTACTGAAATAAATCAAGTTTTTCAAAATATTCTAATTTACTGGCTTTTACCTGTATATAGTCTATATAAAGCTTTGGCTTCTTTAAAAAGTTTACATTTTATCTTGAAAGTGCTGGAAAAT
The DNA here is from genome assembly GCF_033978685.3 of Nerophis lumbriciformis. Lineage (NCBI taxonomy): Eukaryota > Metazoa > Chordata > Actinopteri > Syngnathiformes > Syngnathidae > Nerophis > Nerophis lumbriciformis. Next base: position 39,761,440 of record NC_084570.2, on the reverse strand, counting down.
AGCTTGAATTTTGCTCCTAAAAAGCTGTATGTTAGTTAATAGCACTGTTTCAATTACATTAAAATTCAGTTGAATTTAGTTATAGAAAACTGCTCTCACTTTATAACTAATGGTAAGCACAAAGTTTATATTATAACTCAAATGATAGGTTTGAATTCCAAATTTAGTGTCTGTAACTGGGTTTCCATTACAGATTTTTTGCAAAATAAAAGCAACATTTCTAAATGACGACAGTCGAATTGCTCATGAAATCTCATCCCGCAAGAATTCGGCATAGGAAGATGGACTCTCCAAAAATCCATATAACACTCCGTATTCCTATGTTGTTATAACACAAAATGGCTTCAAACACTCACAAAATGCTACAAAAACCCATAAAATGACTTAAAAAACACACAGAATACTACAAAAACCCATAAAATGACTTAAAAAAAAACACACAGAATACAACAAAACCCATAAAATGACTTAAAACACACATACAATACCCCCAAAATACTCAAAAAACACACAAAATGACTTAAAAAACACACAGAATACTACAAAAACCCATAAAAAGACTTAAAACACACATACAATACCCCCAAAATACTGAAAGAACACACAAAATGACTTAAAAAACACAGAAGACTACAAAAAACCTTAAAAAGACTTAAAACTCACATAAAATACCCCCAAAACACTACAAAAACACACATCAAAAACACAAAACTCAGAAAATGACTTAAAACGCACATAAAATACCCCAAAAACACACAACATGACTTATAAAACCCACAACATGACTTAAAAACGCAATATACTCAGAAAATGACTTGAAACACATAAAATACCCCACAAAAAACACACATAACACTACAAAAACCCATACAAAGACTTAAAACACACATAAAATACCCCCAAAATACTCCAAAAACACACTAAAGTACTTAAAAAAACACACATATTACTACAAAAGCCATAAAAAGATTTAAAATACACACAAAATACTCCAAAAACCAATAAAATGACTTAAAACACACAGAATACTACACAAACCCATACAATTACTAAAAAACATAAAACACTCAGAAAATGACTTAAAACACACACACAAAACACACAAAATGACTTAAAAACAAAAATAAATCTACAAAAATACACAAGATACTTTGAAAACACCAAACATTACTTAAAAAACACAAAATAAACACATGTAATTACTAAAAGAAAATACAACAGAAAAACCCATACAAAATGACTTCCAAAAATACACAAAATACTCCAAAAACACACAAACTGACTTCAAAAACAAAATATTAATAAAACTAGTAAAACTAATAAAGGTCACATAACTTACAGTAGACCCCCAACAACATGGTTTGTATCTATGGTTTAAAATGTTTTTCTACTTCCCTGGTTACAGTGTGTTTAACCAGTGTGTGTATGGACTAAGAGTCTAGTTACAGTTAAAACACTTCTAAAGACGGGAATTTAGGGTTTCGGCTGAAGACGGGTTTCGGCTGTTGTTGAAGCAGCTCTCGCCACAATTTTGCTCTGGAGATGTGGTGAAAAAAAATAGTGAGTAACCCTGGTCTAGGCACTATTGAGCGTAGGTGGCCAGAGCACAAAATCATGAGGTGTGTGTGTAAATATGTTTGCTTCATTGTTAATGGCGAGGTTACTAAACAATCACCTGTTAGCTTACCAGCGGGAAGATATGCAGATAAGATTACAGTTATCATAAATCATGTTTAATTTTATGTGTTTTTTGAATTGAGTGTGCAATTTCACATTTGTTGGCCCTTTTTTTTGGTAGCCCTATTTGAAATTATATATAGGAGTATCAAGTCATTAGGTTTTTCTAATGATCATTTTTCTTATATTTGTGTATACAGTATTTGTTTTGACTGGGCCTTTCAACTTTGGCTGTATGTTTTGCTTCAAAATAACTGATTTGAAACTAATTTTAAAAATATATCAAATTACCTGTCGGTTTCTGCTTTTTTTCCTGTTTCCTAGCATTTGCCAAATTCGGTGTCCCAGCTGTAACAGAAGGTGTCAAAGTTGTTGACAGTTCAGGGACTGAGATAGATGATGATGTTTTTGAGGAAATTGTGAAGGACTAACCATCAAATACGAAACAGGTTTGTTACCGCTTTAAATTTGTAAGCTATATTAACATTTTTATTCCACTAGTGAGAAGAGGTAAATCTTTATTTATAATCAAGCTAAGTAACTTTTTTTTTCAAAGCAAACCGATATTCTCCATTAGATTAGGTGTGGGTTTATGAGCAAATTGTGTCCAACATGTCTTCTTTCTCCTTTTTGCAATGGTGGTTAGAATCTGTCTCCATGGTAACCTCTCCAAAGTCCCAATCATCCGTTTGTTCATCGGACTCAGACACAATCATCCTTGAAGACACTCCTACCAGAAAGTGTCAGAGGCTGGACTCTGAAGCTATGCAAGTAAGACTTCATACAGGCACTAATGCTTTTATTGAACAAGGATTAAAATGGTTCGAACAATGATCTTAAATTGCATCGTATGAGGGCTATGTTTAAGTTATGTCCAGATTTTAACATTGTATTGTACTAAATATAGATTTCTTAAACTGTTTTATATTTTTGTTTGATATTTTTATTTCAGCTGGTGAAATCCATTCTTACCAAGAAATCGGGTGGAGAATATATAATAATTGAATACAACCGAACTAAGTCCTTGACAGATGAGAGCAGAAGAAAATTGGTGAATATCCTGGCAGCTGAGATGACTGAGAAGAATGGGTAAGTTGTTTATTGCTTTTGATTGGCACATGTGTTCTTATTTAGGTTTCAGAGTAATTTTAAATCTAAAGTAAATAATAAACATTTCACTACATCTTATAAAACGTGTGTATGACAAATAAACTTAAATGTGATTTTTTTTTTAAGTACATCTCCATCTAGACAGGTGAAGGAAATGTATGCACAAGGAATTGTGAATTTGTTCCCCAACCTCAGAGACACATTTTCCAAGAATGGCTATGTGAGTTACACACTCTTAATTGTTGTTATAGTTTTTATTTTGAGTCGTCCCAGAGTATGTTGTGACTAATAGTGCCTATTTTTGCAATTCTCTCAAAGGAACATTTTTATGATAGCAACAGTTGTACTGGGTACTTGGCCTGGAGAATTAAAACTATTCAGAGATGCAGTGCTAAAGAAAGGCGATCATCATTTGGAGGTAATCCTATATTATTCTTGAAAAATGTATTGAATAGAGTAGTCATATGAGCACTTATTGGTTTTGTTGCATTTGTTGCAATGCTTTTCAGCCAATAGCCAAACATTTTTTCATAAACGTTGGGTCAAATCCAGCTGACAAAGTGTTTTGAACTGTATGTGATTGTCATGAGTAGTATGTCCCCATATTGTTTAGCTTTGGCGGAAGGACCATCTGATGAAGACAAGTCGGGAGGACCAACTGTTGGACGAGTTACCCAATTCATTCCAGAGATTGTCCTGTCTGAAGATGAGTGCAAGGAAGCGATGTCACTGATGAAACATTCGGCTGACGTGGACATGGTCATCAAAAAGATGAAGCTGACATTTGCCCATCGGCATAACATGGTCCTGGACCCACAGCAGTAAAGCAACATTCTATCTTATTTTCCTCGTTTTAAAGACATCAAAGGCTTGGTAATTATCTCATCAACATTTTCTGTATTAATGTTGTACAACTATTGCACATTTTAACTGTCGTTTACTGTGTAATTTTAAAATTGGTGCCTAACTTCCCACTACAGGTTGAACAGGATTTTGTTCTAATGTTTGGAGAGGATGTATCGGGCAAGTTTCTGGAGAAGTGGCCAACCACATTCAAAAAGAAGATCATCCAACAATGCAGAAAGCTTCCCTCCATCACTGAGCTTGAGGAACTCCTGATGGCAGCTGACCCTCCTGAGGATGGGGCTGAAGTGAACGTTGACTTTGGTAAGATGTTTGTAAGGATACATTCATTTAAATGAGGAAGCATGTTCAAAATGCAGACTTACAACCATAATTAGAACAAAATTCCAAAGTCTTTGGCCTCACCAAGAAGATTTTTTTGAAAAAAGGAACTTCTTCAGGTGTTTTTAAAGTGCCATATTTTATATATATATATATATATATATATATATATATATATATATATGTGTGTGTGTATGTATATGTATATATATATACACAGGTAAAAGCCAGTAAATTAGAATATTTTGAAAAACTTGATTTATTTCAGTAATTGCATTCAAAAGGTGTAACTTGTACATTATATTTATTCATTGCACACAGACTGATGCATTCAAATGTTTATTTCATTTAATTTTGATGATTTGAAGTGGCAACAAATGAAAATCCAAAATTCCGTGTGTCACAAAATTAGAATATTACTTAAGGCTAATACAAAAAAGGGATTTTTAGAAATGTTGGCCAACTGAAAAGTATGAAAATGAAAAATATGAGCATGTACAATACTCAATACTTGGTTGGAGCTCCTTTTGCCTCAATTACTGCGTTAATGCGGCGTGGCATGGAGTCGATGAGTTTCTGGCACTGCTCAGGTGTTATGAGAGCCCAGGTTGCTCTGATAGTGGCCTTCAACTCTTCTGCGTTTTTGGGTCTGACATTCTGCATCTTCCTTTTCACAATACCCCACAGATTTTCTATGGGGCTAAGGTCAGGGGAGTTGGCGGGCCAATTTAGAACAGAAATACCATGATCCGTAAACCAGGCACGGGTAGATTTTGCGCTGTGTGCAGGCGCCAAGTCCTGTTGGAACTTGAAATCTCCATCTCCATAGAGCAGGTCAGCAGCAGGAAGCATGAAGTGCTCTAAAACTTGCTGGTAGACGGCTGCGTTGACCCTGGATCTCAGGAAACAGAGTGGACCGACACCAGCAGATGACATGGCACCCCAAACCATCACTGATGGTGGAAACTTTACACTAGACTTCAGGCAACGTGGATCCTGTGCCTCTCCTGTCTTCCTCCAGACTCTGGGACCTCGATTTCCAAAGGAAATGCAAAATTTGCTTTCGTCAGAAAACATGACTTTGGACCACTCAGCAGCAGTCCAGCTCTTTTTTTCCTTAGCCCAGGTGAGACGCTTTTCGCGCTGTTTCTTGGTCAACAGTGGCTTGACACGAGGTATGCGGCAGTTGAAACCCATGTCTTTCAAGCGTCTCTTGGTGGTGGATCTTGAAGCACTGACTCCAGCAGCTGTCCACTCCTTCTGAATCTCCCCCACATTTTTGAATGGGTTTTTTTTCCACAATCTTGACCAGGGCGCGGTGATCCCTATCGCTTGTACACTTTTTCTGACCACAGTTTTTCCTTCCCTTTGCCTCTCCATTAATGTGTTTGGACACAGAGCTCTGAGAACAGCCAGCCTCTTCAGCAATAACCTTTTGTGTCTTTCCCTCCTTGTGCAATGTGTCGATGGTTGCCTTTTGGACAGCTGTCAAATCTGAAGTCTTCCCCATGTTTGTGTAGGCTTCAGAACTGGACTGAGAGACCATTTAAAGCCCTTTGCAGGTGTTTTGAGTTAATCAGCTGATTAGTTTGTGGCACCAGGTGTCTTCAAAATTTAACCCTTACACAATATTCTAATTTTGTGACACACGGAATTTTGGATTTTCATTTGTTGCCACTTCAAATCATCAAAATTAAATGAAATAAACATTTGAATGCATCAGTCTGTGTGCAATGAATAAATATAATGTACAAGTTACACCTTTTGAATGCAATTACTGAAATAAATCAAGTTTTTCAAAATATTCTAATTTACTGGCTTTTCCCTGTATATATATACATGTGTATGTATGTATGTATGTATATATATATATATATATATATATATATATATATATATATATATATATATATATATATATATATATATATATATATATATATGTATGTGTGTGTATATATATATATATATATATATATATATATATATATATATATATATATATATATATATACAGTGTTTCCCACACATTCATTTATTTGTGGCGGCCCGCCACGAAAGAATTACGTCCGCCACAAATGGATTTTTCGGCTTTTGACTCGCTCGACCGCTCATAAAAGCAATGGGACTGTCTGTGAATGTTGCTTGTAGTTACAACTCCGGTGCAGTAGGTGGCGGTAGCATTGTAACTCCGCCAATAGCACTTAATTCACCTGGTGGGCCAGAAGAAGAAGAAGAAGAAGAAGAGGGACGGACGGACGGATGGGATCAAAATACGAGGGTAATATAGGTTATAAGAGATAGGTTATAGCTGCATCGCTCGCGGCTCGTCATATATTTAACGTTAATCCGCGATTTCACCGAGCGTTTTACCGACGGTGGCAGCAGGGGCGCCGAAAAGGGGGGGTAAAGGAGACGGATTCTAGGGGCCCATGATGGAGGGGGGCCCTAATGATGATGAAATTATAATACAGAAAAATAATGACACTAAGTTATTAACTAACATATAATCACATATGTTTTATTTTCCATGTCCTGGTAACAATACCTTTATTTGTTTTGGAAGCATCAACCCCTGCAGGGCCCTCCCTCCCCCCCTCTATTTATGTATAATGGTTCAGTCCGACTGGATCAGCTGCAGGTAGCGCACCGGCGATTTGTCACAGACAGCGGCAAAGCAGAGTAGACAGCAGTATGCCTCAAAAATCAGGCAGCCAAAAAAGAAAGGAAAAGAAAATAAGAGAGGAGAAGGAGTTGAAGGGTCGACAATATGTCACCCAATATTTCCAAAACAAAAGGTGGGTTTGTTAGTTGTGGTGGAAAGTTATGCATATTAACTTTGTCCCTGTCTGTGGTAATAAGCTAGCTCAAGAAAACTCTGGATTTTTACATTTTACTGCTATATTAGTTAAATAATCAATCCAGTCAAACATTTATCAAGCTGTTCTTATTCAATAAGAGTTTATTTCCAATTTAAGAATTAGTGGTGCAGCAAATAAATGACTCAAAATTAATTCCATTGTATTCAGAGTGCTCAGTTCTTCCCCTGCTGTGCATGTCAACTGTGATGCTGTTCTTCTTTTAAAAATATGGTAATGATAGTCAAAAATACCATTAAAATGCATAATTGTATGTAAAATAGCATCAAAAAATGTTGCCGCTGTGTTGGGGGCCCTGTAAAGATTATTTTCATGGGGCCCAAAATCCCTAGCGGCGCCCCTGATAAACACATGGACTGAAGCTAAATTGTCCACTGTCCACTGCAGCATGTGAATGCAATGAAAATAATAAAATCTGAGCCAACCAGCTGTTAAAATGTTGTCCAGGTTAATGTTTTGGCCATTAAAGGCCCTTCATTTCAAGATTTCAACTGTGATCGGGCTTTAAACAGGTGGCTGACCTGTTCAGATGGGTGTAACTGCTACTGGTCAAATAATGTGAAATAGCATTTAATTTTACATGTATGCAATGCTATTTAAATGCAATTATAGATAATAATAATAATAATAATAATAATAATAATAAATACTGTGTAGTGTTGTAAATAGTCAACAGGAAGGATTTTAGTAAGATATAAGCCATGAGCACTACACAGCCAGAAAAAAACCTAGGCAGGACAAGTAAAAATATTGGGGCAAGTAGATTTGAGAAGTCGGGCAAGTAGAAAAAAAGCTTAACGTTGAACCCTGCATGTGTTGAGCTGCTGCCGCTTAAGGTTAGACGGCACAGTACATAGAGCGCTTCTGCTCGTTAGTAATACATTCTAATGTTGGATGTTCACTCCTTCACACAGATGAGTATAGAAAAATATTTTCAACGGCCGAAAAGGGCTCGACTTGGAGAGGAGGTAGGCCTACAGTCCGGACCACAGGTGCGACCTGTTCAGCAGCAGCAGGAGGAGGAGGAGGAGGTTGACTGACTGTGGCAGGACACCTCTGCCTCTGTTTCACTTCATGTTGCTGGTAAATCATATGGTTGTAGTAGTAGGCTAAAGTTAAATTATTTAGTATTCACTAATTAAAGGGGCAGAGCTTTAAGAGACATTTTAGCTTTTATATTTTATAAGATATATTTTTTGTAAGAACCACAATTAATAAATATATTTCAGTGAATCACTAATTGTTCAAATCTGTATATAAATATGTACATAAAATGTTGTAATTATATTCCAACTCCGCGTTCTTCTTGGTCATCGCCGCTGCCGCCGCCACCCCCCACCCCCTGACCACACCACCACAAATAGATGCCTGTCCTGTGGGAAACACTGATATATATATAATATATATATATATATATATATATTAGAGATGCGCGGTTTGCGTGCACAACCGCGGAGTCCGCGGATTATCCGTGGATCGGGCGGATGAAATTAAAAAAAATTAGATTTTATCCGCGGGTCGGGTCGGGTCGGGCGGTTGAAATAAAAAAAAAATTAGATTTTAAATAGATTCAGGCGGGTGGCAGTTAAACCAATTCGGAAATATATATACATAGTTAAATGTTGTTACCCACATACGAAAAACGAGCAGGCACCTGCAGCATATGCCACAACAGAAGAAAAAAAAAAAAAGAGATGGACACTTTTACGGAGCGGAGAAGGGACGCCTCGCCGGGGTCCGGGACCGAGGCCCCTTCCCCCGAGAGGGCCCCACCGGGAGCCGTAGCTGAGGCGATCCGCGAGAAGGGCCCGACGCACGTCCAGGGTCACCACCGCGCCCACCGCACTGACACCCCGCCTCGTCCGCCTTCGCCGCGGCCGGCGTCACGCGCAGCAGGTAAGCAGCTTACCTGCCCGCCACCCCCGTGGCCGGGGGCTCGTAACAGGGGTCACTCCGCGCGCTCCGCCCGCGCAGCTTACCTGCCCGCCACCCCCGTTGCCGGGGGCGCGTAACAGGGGTCACTCCGCGCGCAGTGCGCTCACGAAAGGGGTGGGGCTCACCCTGGTTGATATAGACAGCAGGACGGTGGCCATGGAAGTTGGAACCCGCTAAGGAGTGTGTAACAACCCACCTGCCGAATCAACTAGCCCTGAAAATGGATGGCGCTGGAGCGTCGGGCCCATACCCGGCCGTCGCCGGCAGCGAGACGCGCTTGGAGGTGCGCTCAGCGCGGCTCCCATATGATTGCGCACTGGTGTGCGTCTGGGTCGTGACAGCGTGGCACGCGAATGTCTGTGCTGCATTGGATCAGTCTCCTTTCTTTAACAGGCAAAAGCTTTATAACCTCACTAATGCCTTGCATCGTCTATATTAGATATATAACAACGGGCGGGTGCGGTTCTGATCAAATGTTAGGGCGGGTGGATGGCGGATGGTTGACGACTTTCTGATGCGGTTGCGGATGAAATAATTGCCTATCCGCGCATCTCTAATATATATATATATATATATATATATATATATATATATATATATATATATATATATATATATATATATATATATGTGTGTGTGTGTGTGTATGTATATATATATATATATGTGTGTATATTAGAGATGCGCGGATAGGCAATTATTTCATCCGCAACCGCATCACAAAAGTCGTCAACCATCCGCCATCACCCGAACCTACATTTTATCAAAACCACACCCGCCCGCACCCGCCCGTTGTTATATATCTAATATAGACGATGCAAGGCATTAGTGAGGTTATAAAGCTTTTGCCTGTTAAAGAAAGGAGACTGATCCAATGGAGCAGAGACATTCAATGCGTGCCACGCATCTCTTGGCCACGCATTCGTGGCTAAGAGATATTAATGCGTGATAATATTATTTATCATTATTATAATATTATTGTCATTTCCATTAAGAAAGTGTTGACTATTGTTGCCAATGCCCTCAGATAGTGCGTTCCTCACACTTTGTGTGCGCTGTTGCAGCAAGCAGAACGAGGCTTTTAAGAAGTTAAAAAAATGTTTTAGAAAGACTAGGCCTATATTTTCGTTAGGTAAAAAAAATGTTCTGAATTTATTTCAATGAATATTAACTTGTTAACGTTATAATGCTCAAATAGGGACGAGGGCGGGGTGCACAGTGGAGCAGTGAACAATTTTGCGACAAAGATGAACCTTTATTGATTGATCTGCAGCCATGACAAAATATCAGACAATCTCCATTGTCAACGAAAGCAGGAAAATAAAGATAAACACATAGCCTATGTTGTAGGCATAGGCATAGGCTCATATGTTTTTAAGTTGAAATAAAAAAATAAATAAAAAATGTGCCTCATAAGCCTTAGGCTGTCAATCACGTGTACAAACTTAAATTATACAATAACATATGTATGTCAATAAATTAAATAAATAATAATAATAAATTACCTGCAACTTATTGGCCAAGGCAAATAGCTGAAGGGGAGAAATTAAACCCATCAGACTGCACTTTATCATCAAACTTGAATTATAATGAAAATAGACGGTCGCGACAAACAAAGCAGGCTAAATAGCCTTACATTGTCGCCAATCGGAGATGCGCTTCACTTGAAAGCGAGGCCAAATAATTATTCACACATAGTAGTATATCTCGAATAGAAAAAAAACACAATAAACAACGCAATTGCCTTAATTCCTTTGCATTGTAGTGTGCCCAAACAACACGTAACCATCAAAATTATTTAGCTGACCGAACTCAATATAGGTTAGACCTGGGGATTATTTGGTATAGCCTATAGGTAACGTAGACTAATTCGTTTAACATATCCAACCGTATGTCTACTTACTTTTTTTTTTGTTAGCACTATGCAGGAAGAAAATGGCATCTACAGTGCCAGGATTCATGCGAGAGCGCCTGGCCTCTAAAATGCGCCCTGCTGCGCTGAAGGAGCGCTCACTTGCGCCACTGTTGCTGGGACGCGGTGCCTGATGAACAATTGACTGTTTCAAAGAGTGCTGCTCCTTTTTCGTATGTGGGTAACAACATTTAACTATGTATATATATTTCCGAATTGGTTCAAGCGCCAACCGCCCGCATCTATTTAAAATCTATTTTTACCCGCCCGACCCGCGGTTTATCCGCGGACTCCGCGGTTGTGTCCGCAAACCGCGCATCTCTACTGTATATATATATATATATATATATATATGTCTTAATAAGGTTATCCAAAAAATAGTGCTTGATACCGTAGTAGAGCGCAATATATGTATGTATATGTGTGGGAAAAAAATCACAAGACTATTTCATCTCTACAGGCCTGTTTCATGAGGGGGGGTTTACCTCAATCATCAGGAGATTTTAATGGGAGCATTCACATACCACGGTTTATATAGGGCACAGAGTGGGTGGGTACAGGCTGGTGTAGGGGCGTGGTGATTGGCTCATGTGTTACCTAGGAGGTGTTTCCGTCTGTGGCGGCATGCTGTTACAATTTCGCTGCGCTTGTTGAGGGATGACAGGTCTGGACGGTAAATAATAAACAGTTTCTCTTTCAAGCATAGGTTGCATCTTTTATTACCACTATTGTAAGGTGTGCTGGATGCAAGAATTTGCCATGTTATTGAATATTCAACATTATTGTCTTTGAGGTCCCAAATGTGTTTGCTGAGTTCTGTGGTATTCCGCAGGTTTTGGTTCCTGAAAGAAGCCTTGTGATTGTTCCATCTGGTTTTGAATTCTCCCTCGGTTAATCCTACAAATGTGTCGGATGTGTTAATGTCCTTGCGTGTTACCTTAGATTGGTAGACAACTGATGTTTGTAAGCACCCCCCGTTGAGAGGGCAATCAGGTTTCCTTCGACAGTTACAGCCTTTGTTGGTTTTGGAGTCGCTCTGTCCGGGGGCCGACGGCTCATTTGCAATTGTTTTGTTGTGGTTTGAGATGATTTGTCGTATATTGTTCATACAGCTGTAGCTCAATTTAATGTTGTTCTTGTTGAATACTTTTCTTAGGGTGTTGTCTTTGGGAAAGTGTTTGTCAATCAGATTGAGGAATTTGTGTCCAATGTTAGTTGAGACGTTTTTGCTGTATGGGGGGTTGTACCAGATGATGTCGTTTCGTTTTCTGTTCTTTTTTGGCTGGTTTCCTGGCGTGGGTTCATAGGTGAGGGTGAAATTGTATCCGCTTTCATCAAGGGCTTTTTGGTACGGGGGGGTTGCTTGGTCAAGAAACGTGTGAACCTATGCTTGAAAGAGAAACTGTTTATTATTTACCGTCCAGACCTGTCATCCCTCAACAAGCGCAGCGAAATTGTAACAGCATGCCGCCACAGACGGAAACACCTCCTAGGTAACACATGAGCCAATCACCACACCCCTACACCAGCCTGTACCCACCCACTCTGTGCCCTATATAAACCATGGTATGTGAATGCTCCCATTAAAATCTCCTGATGATTGAGGGAAACCCCCCCTCATGAAACAGGCCTGTAGAGATGAAATAGTCTTGTGATTTTTTCCACACACACATACATACATACATACATACATACATACATACATACATACATATATATATATATATATATATATATATATATATATATATATATATATATGTATATATGTATATATATATGTGTATATATATATATATATGTGTGTGTATATATATATATATATATGTATATGTATATATATATGTATGTGTATATATGTATATGTATATATATATGTATGTATATTTATATATATATATGTGTATATATATATATATATATATATATATATATATACATATATATATACATATATATATACATATATATATATATATATATATATATATATATATATATAAATATATATATATATATAATATATATATATATAAGTCAGCGTTTCTCAAAGTGTGGGGCGCGCCCCACTGGTGGGGAATAGAGACATGACAGGTGGGGCGCGAGGAACGGGAGGGAATTTCACTTTAATTTTTTTTGTTTTTTCTTTTTTTTTTTTAGATTTTTTTTTTTTTACTATGTTTTCATTTTCTATACACACTGTAAATCACTTTGTGATTCTGTCTGTGAAATCCGCTATATAAATACATGTAAATTACTTATTTTTCCTGTAGGCTTTAAATTTCTAGGTAGGAGCAAAAGTTTGACAGACATAGCAACAGTAACTAATGGGGGCGGGGCTAAGCGGAACAAACTTGACGAGACAAGCGCAGCAAAATGAAAAGCTGTCCCACTGTCAAACGACACAGTTACGAGACGTATATGCGACATTGCAAGTGATCTTGAGGAACAACTCGGAGACAAATGAAAAGAAAGTCGTTTTGCTTTACAAGTGGACGAAGCTACTGACAGCAATAAAGACTGCCTGTTCATCACATACGTCCGCTTTGTGAATGGCGAGTCACTGTGCGAGGATTTGCTGTTTTGCAAATACATCAAAAATAGAGCCTCTGCTGATGAGCTGTTCAAGATAATGGACAGTGTCCTCAAAGAACACGAACTTAAATGGGAAAACTGTGTGGGCTTTTGCTCTGATGGCGCAATGACCATGGCAGGGTCAAGAAACAAGCTGCAGGCTGTAATAAAGAGGGTTGCGCCAAATGCGCATTGGACACACTGTGTCATTCACCGGGAAGCACTCGCGTCAAGGCAGCTCAGCCCCGAACTCAAAGAGGTTTTAACAGATGTGAGCGCGGTAAATTTGATCAAAACACGACCACTGAAAGCGCGACTGTTCTCTGCACTGTGTGAGGAAATGGGAGCTGATCATACAGCCGTGCTGTTTCACCATTCTTGCCAACCTTGAGACCTCCGATTTCGGGAGGTGGGGGTGGGGGGCGTGGTTGGGGGTGGGGGCGTGGTTAAGAGGGGAGGAGTATATTTACAGCTAGAATTCACCAAGTCAAGTATTTCACATATATATATAAGAAATACTTGACTTTCAGTGAATTCTATATGTATATATATATATATGACGGCGTGGCGCAGTGGAAGAGTGGCCGTGCGCGACCCGAGGGTCCCTGGTTCAATCCCCACCTAGTACCAACCTCGTTGTGTCCTGAGCAAGACACTTCACCCTTGCTCCTGATGGGTGCTGGTTAGCGCCTTGCATGGCAGCTCCCTCCATCAGTGTGTGAATGTGTGTGTGAATGGGTAAATGTGGAAGTAGTGTCAAAGCGCTTTGAGAACCTTGAAGGTAGAAAAAGCGCTATACAGGTACAACCCATTTATCATTTATTTGTATATATATATATATATATATATATATATAAATAAGAGAAATACTTGAATTTCAGTGTTCATTTATTTACACATATACACACACATAACACTCATCTACTCATTGTTGAGTTAAGGGTTGAATTGTCCATCCTTGTTCTATTCTCTGTCACTATTTTTCTAACCATGCTGAACACCCTCTCTGATGATGCATTCTGCTTCGTCTCCTTGTTGTGTGCGCAGTTGTGCACTGCACTCTCTAAAAGCCCTAGATGTTAATGTCACATATGCATGTACATTAGATGGCAGTATTGCCCTGTTTAAGAGTGTCACAACATTGCTGTTTACGGCAGACGAACTGCTTTACGGTAGACGAAAACGTGACTGCTGTTGTTGTGTGTTGTTGCCGTGTTGGGAGGACGTTAATGAAACTGCCCAACAATAAACCCACGTAAGAAACCAAGAACTCGCCCTCGATCATTCTACAGTTATAACGTGATTGGGCAGGCACGCTGTTTATATTGTGGGAAAGCGGACGTGAAAACATGCTGTCGACAGGTACGCCTGAATTTCCGGAGATTTTCGGAAGAAAATTTGTCCCGGGAGGTTTTCGGGAGAAGCGCTGAATTTCGGGAGTCTTCCAGAAAATCCGGGAGGGTTGGCAAGTATGTGTTTCACAGTGAAGCAAGGTGGCTCTCCCGGGGCAAAGTGCTGTCACTTGCCCTGTCTTGCCAAATGCATAGCTCCTCCTTTTTTTTTGCAAAGATTGCAAAGTGGCACTTTTATTTTATTTTATTATTTGATTTATTATTGAACTTGATGCAAGTTATAACACTTTTATTTGATTTATTATTGAACTTGATGCAAGTTATTTTATTTATTATTGAACTTAAATGTGCAAGTTATACCAGGCAGCACGGTGGAACAGGGGTTAGTGCATCTGCCTCACAATACGAAGGTCCTGAGTAGTCTTGGGTTCAATCCCGGGCTCGGGATCTTTCTGTGTGGAGTTTGCATGTTCTCCCCGTGACTGCGTGGGTTCCCTCCGGGTACTCCGGCTTCCTCCCACCTCCAAAGACATGCACCTGGGGATAGGTTGATTGGCAACACTAAATTGGCCCTAGTGTGTGAATGTGAGTGTGAATGTTGTCTGTCTATCTGTGTTGGCCCTGCGATGAGGTGGCGACTTGTCCAGGGTGTACCCCGCCTTCCGCCCGATTGTAGCTGAGATAGGCTCCAGCGCCCCCCGCGACCCCAAAGGGAATAAGCGGTAGACAATGGATGGATGGATGGGCAAGTTATACCACAGCTGCACAGTTATTTTATTCATTATTGAACTTGATGTTATTTTATGTTATTGAGTTTGAATGTATACAACTTGATGTTACTTGATGTTCAATAAATTTGAAAATGTTAAGCTTGGCATTAGCGTTCTGTTGGGGCGATGGGGGCAGGTGGGGCTTGAAAACTCCCCCTTGTCCAAAGTGGGGGATGACAAAAAAAGTTTGAGAACCACTGATATAAGTAATGAAAATGCCACTGACCTTGCAGTGTATTAAATTAAATTGTTGGTCCACATTTGAAGTAGGCTATCAAACTTGTTCTGTTTCAGGTTGGGACAGTGACCTCTCATCGATTTTGCTGCTCTTATACTTGATCCCACCGACTGCTCTAGGTCGGAAGAGGCCAGGAAAAGTTTCTGCATCCCGGGCTGAGAAGCATCTTGTGGTCTTCAAGAAGGTTTGTATTGTTCTCTAATAAAGGATTTTTAGTTTTTAATAATTTATGTAATCATTTTATAATATAACCACAACCATGTCGATTTTTTTTATTCTTCTCTTCATAGACTGGAACAAGCATCCAAGAACATCTTGACACCATTACTACCAGCACTCAACCCTATCTCCTGGCTGTTGGAGTGAGGAAGAATACAATCCACCAGTTCTTCATAATTCTCGACAAGGATGCCATACCTTGCAGGTCACACTCATCTCTTGGTGCTTTTGATGAACTGTTTAAAGCACACTTTGTGTTTGCGACATCATACCACACCATGCTCCACAACATGTACACATTCATCCAGACTACTTTGTACAACATTGATGTTGGGAAGGTCAAAGAGAGTCCTCGTGTTGCTGAAATTAGGACAAGGTTGCTTCTGTAGTGTTTGACTTTTGTCTTCCACCATTAAGTGTTTTGTTTGTCAGTCGAGTTCAAACATGCTTGTTCGTCGTTTACGATTAGTTCACGGTTACCTGCCTGGAAAAAATCTTAACCTTAAATGCGTTCAAACTGGATGTGGTGGTGTGTTTGGTACTTTCTCTGGTTTTAGGAAGCATTTGAAAACAAAACACTCAGAGTGTACTGAACTACAGATTGGCACCAATGTTCACTTAAACAGGACAGAAGAGACAGTGTCAGTTAATGTAGATGAGTCAGCCACAACATCTGAACAGTCGAGACAAGCTAATAGGAGCAGTCTGGATATGTGTGTCACTACTGTTGCACAATTTAAGGTAGCTGGATTAAGTCAGTCTACTATGAATGGTTTTGTCTCATCCATGGAGGAAGTGTACAGAGTACCGCTGTGACTTCATTGTCTGTTCAGAAGTGGCATTTGACATGCCTGTGTTTTGTAAGATAAACAATATTATTGTCAAAGATGATGATGTATTGCTCTGTGGGAAATTGATGGAAACTGTGTTTTGTGGAGCATTACCATGCCTATAAGGTCAGGCTGCATCCAGACAAAGTTGTTAAGGTTTTGGACATAAAGAAACTGCCTTACTCCAAACCATTTGATGTTCAAATGGCGTATGGAACATCATGTTCCACATTTTATGTTGTCTCATATTGCCATTTCATGCAGACCTAAGGTCACCCTTTCTGTATTCTCTCCCTAAAGTTGATTGTTCTGCCTGACAAAGAAATAAAGGTAATTAAACGTATGATATTGTATTACTGTGTTTTGCACTCACTTGCTATTTACAAGACAAAGTTGGTGAGACTTAATTTGACACTGCACAAGAGTAAATCAAGTAGAATGAGCACCAATTTTTTTTTTTAAGAAATAGTGTGAGGTTTTATAAACACTGCAATGTTAAAACATTTTTACTATTTACTAAATATTTTTTTCTTCACTGCAAGGGAGTGAATAATCAACATATTAGTGTATTATCAAACCTTATCAGAGTTCTTTGAACACCAAAGCAGTGTTAATGAACAAATACATTTAACTTACCGTAGTGTGCATTTATCACCACAGAAGAGTAATTTATCAACACTACTCAAGAGTAATATTTACACTAATCAGAGTTAAAAAATAAGTTGAACAACACTCTACAGTGTTACAATTTTTGACTCTATTTAGTGTTCATTTAACTCTATAAATTTAACACTATGGAAAGAGTACATTTAACACCAGACAACACTCTACAGTGTTACAATTTTTGACTCTATTTAGTGTTCATTTAACTCTATAAATTTAACACTATGGAAAGAGTACATTTAACACCAGACAACACTCTACAGTGTTATAATTTTCGACTCTATTTAGTGTTCATTTAACTCTATAAATTCAACACTATGGAAAGAGTACATCTAACACCAGACAACACTATACAGTGTTACAATTTTCGACTCTATTTAGTGTTCATTTACGGTAACTCTATAAATTCAACACTATGGAAAGAGTAAATTTAACACCAGCTCAGGTTAGGACCATATAGACTCGGGAATAGTGTTAAATTTAACTCTTTAAGTGTTGATTTAACACTATGGAATTTACTGTGTAGGCATGGTGTTCTTCATGTGTGATGATGTCTTTAGTCACAGGACCTTCTCCCACAAGGATTTTGTCTTGCTACTTGATGTGTGTGTCTCCTACCAAAGCTTCTTTTCATTGAGATGATAGTGTTGTGTCTGATCCAGCTTCTTTTATGAATTTATAATGGATCTACTGAAAATGTGAGCAAATACATACAGCAATGTTAATATTTGCTTACATGTCCCTTGGCAAGTTTCACTGCAATAAGGCGCTTTTGGTAGCCATCCACAAGCTTCTGCTTGAATTTTTGACCACTCCTCTTGACAAAATTGGTGCAGTTCAGCTAAATGTGTTGCTTTTCGGTCATGGACTTGTTTCTTCAGCATTGTCCACACGTTTAAGTCAGGACTTTGGGAAGGCCATTCTAAAACCTTCATTCTCGCCTGATTTAGCCATTCCTTTACCACTTTTGACGTGTGTTTGGGGTCATTGTCCTGTGGAACACCCAACTGCGCCCAAGACCTAACCTCCGGGCTGATGATTTTAGCTAGTCCTGAAGAATTTGGAGCTTATCCTCCTTTTCTTTATTGTCCTATTTAAAGCACCAGTTCCATTGGCAGCAAAACAGGCCCAGAGCATAATACTACCACCACCATGCTTGATGGTAAGCATGGTGTTCCTGGGATTAAAGGCCTCACCTTTTCTCCTCCAAACATATTGCTGGGTATTGTGGCCAAACAGCTACATTTTTGTTTCATCTGACCACAGAACTTTCCTCCAGAAAGTCGTATCTTTGTCCATGTGATGTCAGATGAAACAAAAATGGATAATCAGGCTTGAATGAAGGTTTTAGAATGGCCTTTCCAAAGTCCTGACTGAAACGTGTGGACAATGCTGAAGAAACAAGTCTATTTAGTGCAGCTGAACTGCACTAATTTAGTGCAGCTGAACTGCACTAATTTTGTCAAGAGGAGTGGTCAAAATTTCAAGCAGAAGCTTGTGGATGGCTACCAAAAGCGCCTTATTGCAGTGAAACTTGCCAAGGGACATGTAAGCAAATATTAACATTGCTGTATATATACTTTTAACCCAACAGATTTGCTCACATTTTCAGTAGACCCATAATAAATTCATAAAAGAAGCAAACTTCATGAATGTTTACTGTGACCAACAAGTATGTGCTCCAATCACTCTATCACAAAAAAATAAGAGTTGTAGAAATGATTGGAAACTCAAGACAGCCATGACATTATGTTCTTTACAAGTGTATGTACACTTTTGACCACCATTATATGTACAAACCCCGTTTCCATATGAGTTGGGAAATTGTGTTAGATGTAAATATAAACAGAATACAATGATTTGCAAATCATTTTCAACCCATATTCAGTTGAATATGCTACAAAGACAACATATTTGATGTTCAAACTGATAAACTTTTTGATGCCAGCAACACGTGACAAAGAAGTTGGGAAAGGTGGCAATAAATACTGATAAAGTTGAGGAATGCTCATCAAACACTTATTTGGAACATCCCACAGGTGAACAGGCAAATTGGGAACAGGTGGGTGCCATGATTAGGTATAAAAGTAGATTCCATGAAATGCTCAGTCATTCACAAACAAGGATGGGGCGAGGGTCACCACTTTGTCAACAAATGCGTGAGCAAATTGTTGAACAGTTTAAGAAAAACCTTTCTCAACCAGCTATTGCAAGGAATTTAGGGATTTCACCATCTGCGGTCCATAATATTATCAAAGGGTTCAGAGAATCTGGAGAAATCACTGCACGTAAGCAGCTAAGCCCGACCTTCAATCCTCAGGCTGTACTGCATCAACAAGCAACATCAGTGTGTAAAAGATATCACCACATGGGCTCAGGAACACTTCAGAAACCCACTGTCAGTAACTACAGTTGGTCGCTACATCTGTAAGTACCAGTTAAAACTCTCCTATGCAAGGCGAAAACCGTTTATCAACAACACCCAGAAACGCCGTCGGCTTCGCTGGGCCTGAGCTCATCTAAGATGGACTGATACAAAGTGAAAAAGTGTTCTGTGGTCTGACGAGTCCACATTTCAAATTTTTGGAAACTGTGGACGTCGTGTCCTCCGGACCAAAGAGGAAAAGTACCATCCTGATTGTTATAGGCGCAAAGTTGAAAAGCCAGCATCTGTGATGGTATGGGGGTGTATTAGTGCCCAAGACATGGGTAACTTACACATCTGTGAAGGCGCCATTAATGCTGAAAGGTACATACAGGTTTTGGAGCAACATATGTTGCCATCCAAGCAACGTTACCATGGACGCCCCTGCTTATTTCAGCAAGACAATGCCAAGCCACGTGTTACATCAACGTGGCTTCATAGTAATAGAGTGCGGGTACGAGACTGGCCTGCCTGTAGTCCAAACCTGTCTCCCATTGAAAATGTGTGGCGCATTATGAAGCCTAAAATACCACAACGAAGACCCCCAGACTGTTGAACAACTTAAGCTGTACATCAAGCAAGAATGGGAAAGAATTCCACCTGAGAAGCTTAAAAAATGTGTCTCTTCAGTTCCCAATCGTTTACTGAGTGTTGTTAAAAGGAAAGGCCATGTAACACAGTGGTGAACATGCCCTTTCCCAACTACTTTGGCAAGTGTTGCAGCCATGAAATTCTAAGTTAATTATTATTTGCAAAAAAAAAAAAGTTTATGAGTTTGAACATCAAATATCTTGTCTTTGTAGTGCATTCAATTGAATATGGGTTGAAAAGGATTTGCAAATCATCGTATTCCGTTTATATTTACATCTAACACAATTTCCCAACTCATATAGAAACGGGGTTTGTATGTATATATATATATATATATATATATATATATATATATATATATATACATACATACACACACACACACACACACACACACACATGTATATATACATATATATACACACATATAAATTGTATTAAAGTGGCCCCCCACATCTTTGAATGTTTCCAAATGCAGCTGTGTGTGTGTGGCAAAGATTGAGATGTAGTAGCAATGGCAAACATGTTTTGATGAATGTAGACCAGAGTAACATAACGTAGTAGGTCTGTACCACAAGTGCATGTGGAGAAAGATCCTACCTGAGGTTGGGTATGGTGGCTTTGCTGTGCAGGACCTAAATGGGTGTTGGGGAGGTCCGCTGCATTCAGAGCAGCGGCGAGGAGGGCGGGGCTAAGAGGCAGGAAGGTGGCTGGGTGAGCAGCAGGAAGGAGCAGAGACTGAAGAGCTTGAATGGAGCCCTCTGCTCCAGGAAGGCCCTGGGCCACCTCCAACAGCCCCGCGCTGTGCAGAGCTGATGGGTCCAGAAGAGCGGTGGTTTTGTCCAGCGTCAGGCCCTCTAATGTGTGCTGCAGAGGAACCTCCAAGCTGACTTGACCCAGTCCAGAGAGGGGTAACAAAGGTCCTTGCTGTTGCCCCAGCAGCAAGGAGGCCATGAGCAGAGCCTGAAGGCTGGGTTTCTCTGTCAGCCCCAAATCAGCTTCCTGTCCTGTGGTGGAGACCGGAGGCGGGATGGGGTTGAGAAGGCCCAACAGGCTGAGAGGTAAGTCCCCTTGCACGCCGCTCAACAAGGGCAGCAAGGGGAAGAGAGGGTTGGTGTTCATCTGCTGCTTCTGCTGCGTCTCTGCTTGTAGCAGCAAGGGCTGCTGCTCTGCAGCCGGAGGAGGTATCTGTGCGTTGTGCCCGCCCAGCCACAGTCCTCCCAGGTGCAACGAGGACAGGACTGCGGGGTCCAGGATGGACGGCAGGCCCCCCGTGGAAGACAGCAGCTGGAGAAGTTGATCTTGGTTCATGAAGGGGAAGGCCTCGGCCAAAGGTGAGGAGGTCTGATTGTCCTCCCCGAGCTGGGAGGAGACCACAGCCTCTGGCCTGCTCGGGGACAGAGGCTTTGCTGGGGGGAGGACCTTAGACTCCTCTGCACCTAAAAACAATAGGCACACAGAGGGTCTCGCATCAAACTAAGTATAGACCAGAGGAACATCTATTGTGGCAGCATCATGGCACCATAACTTCAAAATAAAGACAACTGCAGTTTGTTATTCCTCTTGACAAAACACTTTGAGTCAGTAGAACATTCTGAGGGGAAAACTGGTGCAGTTTCAGAAACACAAGAAAGGCCACAAAGAACTTAAGACTACAAAGTCATTCAACTTTTCTCAGCAAATCTAAAGTAATGCTTTTAATAGCGCTTCAAACAAATGTATCTGTATGGTTATTGAATAGTCAACATTGAAAGTGATGCTTTCATTTATGTCGAAGGGGAGGAACCATGCTTTACTGTGTACCTCTTGCTTGTCCAGGCTATACAGCAACTTCTATTGCGACATCTAATGGACACGTTTGGAACAGCGGTTTCTTTCATTAAAAAATGCAGCTCATTTTTACACTTAGCAAAGTGATCTGGTGGACACAAATATGCCAAACTGTTTGAAAAGTTGCCCAGCAAGAGGGCTTGCATTCCCTGGGAACACCTGCTGGAACCCTCTGCCCCACCAAAATACGCCAAACTGTTTGAAAATAGGCCCCCAAAAGGCCCCCCATTCCCCGGGAACACCTGCTGGAACCCTCTGCCCCACCAAAATACACCAAACTGTTTGAAAATAGGCCCCCAAAAGGCCTCCTATTCCCCGGGAACACCTGTTGGAACCCTCCGCCCCACCAAAATACGCCAAACTGTTTGAAAATAGGCCCCCAAAAGGCCTCCCATTCCCCGGGAACACCTGCTGGAACCCTCTGCCCCACCAAAATATGCCAAACTCTCTGAAAATAGGGACCCCTGGTATACACCAAAGGTCAGCAAACAGCGGGTCTTTAGCGCCGCCCTAGTGGCTTCCTGGAGCCTTTTAAAAAATGTTTGAAAATGGAAAAAGAGGTGGAAAAGATGTTTTGTTTTAAAATGGTTTGTGTAGGAGGACAACGATGACTTCTTAATTGTAAGAAAGCCCCCTGTTTAATATGTTTGTGTTCATGCTTCACCGATGACAGTATTTGGCCAGCACCCTTTTGTCCTACTCATTTCAACCGTCCTTGAACTCACCGTAGTTGTGTGGACTGTGACGCAACAGTTTGTTTACATGTACAACTTTCTCCGACGCTGCCACAGAAAGACCACTCCTTCTTTGTCTCATTTTGTCCACCAACCGTTTTATGCTGTGCGTGAATGCACAAAGGTGAACATTGTTGATGTTATTGGCTTGTGAGGAGTGCTAATGAGGCATATTTGGTCACTGCATGACATGCTATTTAGGCTAGCATCATTATGCCTCGTTTGTAGGTATATTTGAGCTCATTTAAATAAATAATGATAAATGGGTTGTACTTGTATAGCGCTTTTCTACCTTCAAGGTACTCAAAGCGCTTTGACACTACTTCCACATTTACCCATTCACACACACATTCACACACTGATGGAGGGAGCTGCCATGCAAGGCGCTAACCAGCACCCATCAGGAGCAAGGGTGAAGTGTCTTGCTCAGGACACAACGGACATGACGAGGTTGGTACTAGGTGGGGATTGAACAAGGGACCCTCGGGTCGCGCACGGCCATTTTTCCACTGCGCCACGCCGTTAATTTCCTTAACTTATGTCCTCTGTGTATTTAATTTATATTTGCATGTCTCACGACACATTATCTATATGTAACATTGGCTGCATTTCTGATAGTGTTGTTCCAGACCACAGCAAATGTTACCCAGCTTGCAAAGATTGTAATAAATCCATTAGAAGACGTTTGTTTTAACTTGGACACACATCTATACCTTTGACCATTCTAAGTCAGTCATTTCCAGGAGTTATCTCACCCTCTGAGAAGTTTTACTAATGTTTTCCAATGTTGTAAAAATGTGTAGAATAAATATTACATTTCAATATTTCTGTCAACAAAGATGTGTGTCTATATCAGCCTATATTATAGGCTAATATAAACACTTACATGATGTGTTGTCTTCATTATAACACTTATATAAGACTTTTAGAGTCATTTTGATAGTAGGCTAATATAACTAATATAGACACTTACATCATGTGGTGTCTTCATCATAACACTTATATAAGACTTTTAAAGTCATTTTGATAGTAGGCTAATGTAGAAACTTCCATCATGTGTTGTTTTCATTATAACACTTATGTAAGATTTTTAAAGTCATTTTGATACTAGGCTAATATAACTAATATAGACACTTACATCATGTGTTGCCTTCATTATAAAACGTCAACACTTATAACACTTTTATTTTTTTGCAGCTCCAGACAGATTTGTTTGGTATTTTTGGTCCAATATCCAACATTTTGGGTTGCCGAGCCCTTGTATATACTATGGTACATGTTGACAGAGTGTATAAAGACCCCTACCTGCAAGTTGTTTATCTTGGGAAGACATCCCTTGGTCAGAAGGGCCGCCTTCCTCCTGGAGCACAGTGGAGGACGCCGCGAGAAGGGCCAGGACATGGTTGCTAAGATCAAGAGGCTTTGGCGAGCCGGGCGTGGCCGCAGGAACGCCGCTGCCTGGCGAGGGACTCAGGTGCGCTGTGGACGTGCTGTTATTGAGCATGGTCTCAGAAAGCATCCGAGATTCCGTTGTGGGAAGGTGGCTTAGTTGGTGCCGGTCTAACGAGGCCACATGCCTAGACGGGCTGCTGTTGTGTAAAGCTGAATTTGACGTAGGGGAATGTCTTTGTAGAGAAGCGGACCTGACAGATGGATATTGTGACTGCACTGAACTGAAATGAGCGGAGGTGCGAGGGGGCGAAATCCCCTCCAGAATCACGGGCGCTGTGTTAGTGTTGTTGGTTCTGGCACAGAAATGAGGGTTGAGAAGAGACTTAGTGTGACCACCCCCTTCCACAGGGTGAGAAGCCGAGGCCTGAGCGTTCTGCACACTGAGCAGGTGTAAGAGAGCAGAAAGGGGTTGCGTCGGAGGATCCAAAGCAAAATGGGTCGGCACCGGGCCTGTAGTGACGTCCATAGCCTCTCCCCGTCCAGGAGGAGGTGGGGAGAGATGCCCCGTGGGTCTGGGAGTCGGGAGCTTGGGTGTGGGATGATGATGCTCGGACACGACGCTCTCTGAGGTAGAGGAAGAGTGTGGGAAAGCCGACGAGGACAGGTTGATGGCAGTAGCCGGGACACAGTCTCCTGGCAGGGTCTTCCGTGGCTGGGGGTCTCGGATTATGCTGAGCACGCCGGGAGGCCGCCGCTGCCTCTTCCTGTGCGATGCATTGCGCTCCGCTTTGGGAGGCAGGCGGGGCAAGGTGGAAGCCAGGGACTGGGCCAGGGAGTGTGACGTTGGGAAGAGAACGGAAGAGGCGGCTGCGAGGGAGGGATAGTGAGGCCTCATGGCAGCGGCAAGATGGCTGTTCTGTAAAGTGCTGTTTGTTGCCTCTGTCAAAAAGTCCAGGGTTTGATCCTGGCCCGGGGTCACCTGGCTCGCCAGCTGAGCCTTGGCAGCTGCCGAGAGCAGACTGCTGGCAGGAAAAGACGTCGTCGTGGGCAGCAGCTTCCCCTGGTGGATGTGGTTGGTCACCAATGTCAAGCCAGAACCTTGCGGTCCTGTGCTGGGACTGGCTGTGCTCTTTGAGGCCTTCAGAGGGGACGCATGAGGGCTGCTACTGCTTTGGTTGGGGTTCCAAGGGAGCTGGGAGTTATTAGTGCTATTGTTGCCAGAGTTCTTCAGCTGTTCCAAGATGTCCTCCAGCTTGAACTTGGAGAGGTGGGGACTGGGATTCGGGGAGCCACACGGGAGAGGGGAGCGCGGCGAGGAGGAGCAGGACCTCCTCCGCTGTGGTAAATGACTTCCCATCAGTGCTTCTGCTGCTGCACTGGAGCCTCCACCCTGCTCGGAGACGGGGGAGGGAGAAGCCGAAGGGTGACGGGACCGCCGATGGGGCGACACACAATTCATGTTGTGGATTGAGGGCGAGTGGGAGAGAGGAGGGTGGTGACCCGGGGCCTTGGCTACTCTTCCTCCTACTACGAAGCTATTAGGGGAAGAGGAAGGAGGTGACGCTAGGGGCCTTAGCCGAGGGGATGCAGGGGTGTTGGGCGTTCTTTGACCTTGAGGAGTGGGAGTGCGGGGGGACCTTTGGGCGGCGGGGAAAGAGGGGCTGGTGGATGCGGCGGGGGGAAGGGTTACAGGAAGAGGAGGATGGTGAAGCCTTTGCAAAGCATCCAGGGGATGATGGGAGTTTGTGGCCGTGTGGGGACCGGGCGAGGAACCGTTGTAAGGGTACATGAAGTGGTGGGAGGACGTGGGGCTGGCGCAGGGGTTTGGGTGTGGTCGAGCAGGAGCTGGATGGAGCTTGGGATGGTACATGCCCCGGTCCTCTTCGTCACGCTGAACAAGAGCCCTCTTTGGATTGCAACTGTCCACTCCGCTGCTCACCTCTGGAGGAACAACACATTCATTTCAGGAGGATTTCACATCCATTCATGATAAATGTTTCTACACAACATATCAAGGTCTGCTGGCATTATGTAAACATGACAATCAAAATGGCAGCTGTGAGCGTTTCTTTAAAGCGTAAACTCCACTCTGCGAACGCTCGCCAGCTGCTTCTACTGCCTGTCAGGACTTTGGGACTCGCTGCTCATCACAGTCTTTAAACACATGTTTGGCTTTTCAAAAACTGTAAACCATGATCATCAAAATGGCATATTTCACTTTGCAAGTAATCACATATTAGTTTCACATTGGAAGTTGAAATACTGACTTTTACACAATATTATAACAAATAAAAGATTGGCATATTTCACTTTGCAAGTAATCACATATTAGTTTCACATTGGAAGTTAAAATACTGACTTTTACACAATATTATAACAAATAAAAGATTGGCATATTCTACTTTGCAAGTAATCACATATTAGTTTCACATTGGAAGTTAAAATATTTACTTCTACACAATATTATAACAAATAAAACATTGGCATATTTCACTTTGCAAGTAATCACATATTAGTTTCACATTGGAAGTTAAAATACTGACTTCTACACAATATTATAACAAAATTATAACAAATAAAAGATTGGCATATTTCACTTTGAAAGTAAACTCTTATTAGTTTCATATTGGAAGTTAAAATACAGACTTTTACACAATATTCTGATTTTTCCAGTTTCACTTGTAACGTAAATTTTAAACTACAAGCCGCTTCATTTTTCCTACGCTTTGTACCCTGATGCTTATAAAAATGGTGCAGCTAATTTATAGATTGTTCTTTGCTAATGCAAATAGTTTGCAAAAAGACAAGTAAAGACAATGAATAGATGTATTATTGTTTGTGCTATGGCGCCATCTTTTGGATGAGCTCGCAGTGTCCGTCTGTTTGGACGGAGCTTTCAACCGGAAGTACAAGTGTTATTCCATCTTCTAGCCGTCCATAGCATTTCTCCGTTCATCACTTCAA
>NC_084570.2:39599160-39729160 GCF_033978685.3 Nerophis lumbriciformis | reverse complement strand
CGAATATTTCCAAAAACAATTTGAAATGTGGACTCGTTAGACCACAGAACACTTTTCCACTTTGCATGAGTCCATCTTAGATGATCTCGGGCCCAGAGAAGCCGGCGGCGTTTCTGGATGTTGTTGATAAATGGCTTTCGCTTTGCATAGTAGAGCTTTAACTTGCACTTACAGATGTAGCGACAAACTGTATTTAGTGACCGTGGTTTTCTGAAGTGTTCCTGAGCCCATGTGGCGATATCCTTTAGAGATTGATGTCGGTTTTTAATACAGTGCCGTCTGATGTTGGTTTCCGGCCATGCCGCTTACGTGGAGAGATTTCTCCAGATTCTCTGAACCTTTCGATGATATTATGGACCGTAGATGTTGAAATCCCTAAATTTCTTGCAATTGCACTTTGAGAAACGTTGTTCTTAAACTGTTTGACTATTTGCTCACGCAGTTGTGGACAAAGGGGTGTACCTCGCCCCATCCTTTCTTGTGAAAGACTGAGCATTTTCTGGGAAGCTGTTTTTATACCCAATCATGGCACCCACCTGTTCCCAATTAGCCTGCACACCTGTGGGATGTTCCAAATAAGTGTTTGATGAGCATTCCTCAACTTTATCAGTATTTATTGCCACCTTTCCCAACTTCTTTGTCACGTGTTGCTGGCATCAAATTCTAAAGTTAATGATTATTTGCAAAAAAAAAAAGTGTATCAGTTTGAACATCAAATGTGTTGTCTTTGTAGCATATTCAACTGAATATGGGCTGAAAATGATTTGCAAATCATTGTATTCCGTTTATATTTACATCTAACACAATTTCCCAACTCATATGGAAACAGGGTTTGTATATATATATATATATATATATATATACACACCGTACACACACACACATACATATACATATATATACATACTGTCAGAGGCAGATATTTACATATATCCGAATTTAAGTTGTACTTCTTCCATTCCTTTGTCATATTTGATAACAGCTTGTGTTTTCCATTTCTTCTCTTGATGCTCTGTCAGCAAGTAAACTGTGTGTGTAAACCTTGAGTTCTTTGGAATGTATTATGGCTAGCATTTGTTTTGTCTACAGAGATGGGACGAGAGAGAGGGTGGTGGGATCGGGGAGACAGACCATTTTTGGGAGGCGCAATAGAATGTTCTAGGGTTAGACTGGTCTCAATCAATGTATATTGGCAAAGCTTTGAGAATATACAACAAAATACCTATTCTGTCTCTGGTGGTTTTTCAACTCAGCTTTAAGTGTCGGAAAGAACTTGGGAGCGAATTGTGACTTGAATTCCCTGGGAGGAACAACTGGTCCAAAACGCAACAATTGGGGGCTCGTCCGGGCGACACGCTGAGAATTGGACACCTCTTACACTCTTCTGGACAGACTCACGAGTGGCCAAACAAAAACAAGGTAAGCAGAGCCTTTTTCTAAAATCTGCTTTAGGAGTCTGTCTTGAAGTATGTAAGTCAAACACTGTTTGTACCCCAGACACAGAGTAGGTGTTTTGTACGAGACGGGAATGTGAGAGTGGACATTTTGATGGATTGATTGCATTTCTCCCTTGTCCGCCATTACATAAAAAGCTGTAAATAAGTGGTCATCTCGAGCCATTGTGTCTCGACTACCGTGACGGGCAGTTTCATTGACGAATAAACTAATAGTTGGGTGTAGCTCACCCTGGGTCATTGGTCGTCGCCTAAACGAGTAAGGGTTTCCAGACCCTTCGTCTCGGACGAAAAATTCTGAGGTAAGTGTTTCCAGACCCTTCGTCTGGGACGAAAAATTCTGAGGTAAAGGGTTTCCAGACCCTTCGTCTGGGACGAAAAATTCTGAGGTAAGGGTTTCCAGACCCTTCGTCTAGGACGAAAAATTCTGAGGTAAGGGGTTCCAGTCCCTTCGTTTGGGACGAAAAATTCTGAGGTAAAAGACACAATGGCTACGGAGTGTGACAGACAGGAATGTGATGGCGGTGGGGGGGGGGGGGGGGGGGGGGGTATAAGTGTGATGAATGTACTGTTGTCAACAATGAAATTGGCAGGTAGAGTTTAAAAAGAAAAAAGAAAAAGAAAAAAAAAAAGGAAAAAAAGAAAAGAAAAAAGGAGAACGTTTCATGAAAGGGTTAAGAGGCAGTTTACAACACTCGAAAAGTCTTGAACTTAAACGTTTGGTAAATAAAGAAAAGTAACTGGAAGTTTTATGGTAAAGTGAAACGCAGAGAAAGAGCTTTCGTGCAGCTTTTTCCTTGTGTGTGTGTATGTTGCTGGTTGCGTGGGAGAGTGTGTGTGTGTGTGTGTGTGTGTGTGTGTGTGTGTGTGTGTGTGTGTGTGTGTGTGTGTGTGTGTGTGTACGTGTGCTTGTGTGTGTCTACTGAGAGCATAAGCGTGCTTGTGTGTGTGTGTTGCTATTGGTGACGGTGGAGTCCGCGGGGAGAGACGGAGGGGGGGAACAAGGTGAAATAGATAAGGACATGGCTCGAGCACAGGGTGAGAAACGGTTTAAAAGAAGGCTTACAGAACTTATATGCTCGAGAATTTAAGAGTTTGACGGAAGAGAAAAGAAAGTTAGAGAAGAATAAGATAAAAGGGACGGGCTGTCGCACTTGCACGAGACTATTCAAACGACCCGCCCAGACTTTGACTAAGCCAACGCCCCCTACTCAAGTGCCAAGAGAGGGAGGTACTCACACGCCCTCTCTAAGACATCGGCTCAAACTCTTAACCCCTTCCTTAGCACGTCTGACCATTTTCCTCCGGCAGATGGCAACCTCGCGCGTGCATACCAGACATTGTTAACACATAAAGCTGCTATTAGGGGCCACTTTCAGAATAAGCATTTGGCCGTCACAGACATGCAAGCCATTGTTGACCTTGCTTTCCCACCTGTACCTCAGGGAGGGAACCTTTGGCTAAACACTTTAAACAAAGCTAACCCTGATATACACGGTGCCAAAAACAACACATGGCAGGGACATCGTATTCATCACATGCAAAATTGGACAGAGCAGGATGGTGGTAGAGTAACAAGGAAACAACTACTTAAATTACAGATCGCTGAAGATGAAAAGTTAAAAGAACCAAAAGGTCAAAGATCAGCTAGCGTATATTCAGCAGTGGGTGACCTTGCTTTTGAGTCCCAGCAGGTGGAGGAAAGAATCCTCAACAGACGTGCGACCAGACGGTTGGACTCGGGTGGTGGACACGGTGCTTTAAGGCCAAGACAGGGTGAAAACTGTTTCATCTGTGACCAGCCGGGTCACTGGCAACGTGAATGTCCTAACTCCTCTGAACGAGACAGGCTCCCAATTGCAGCCAAAACATCATACAGGCATGGCAAAGGACGCCCAAGGCAGAAGCCCCAGCAGGAAATACAGACAGGCCCCCTGCTGGACATAAGTGTCAACGGACAATGTTATCAGTTTGTGATTGACACTGGTGCCACCCACTCATTTCTGAATGCAGAGGTACCAAAGAAACTGTGTGCTTCCTTTTTGAAGGTCGAAGGCTTCGCTGAGGTCACAAGAATGTTACCGGTCACCAAACCTCTTCCGGTTCAGACTGTACCCTGACATTCAATATCGCACAGAAGGAACCTTCCTGGTGTTACCTGACGGCTCAACCACCAAGCTGCGACACCACTACCAAAGCTCCTCCAGGAGCTCCTACCACAGCCTGAAACACCAGAAATGGCTGACATCTCCAACTGCTCTATCAGTGAAAACCCTGGCTGACTGAGATGCTTCCGTGTGTACCGCCACCCGACTCGCCTCATGTTCATGCCAGGAGGCCTTTGACTCCTTTATATTTATATATGTTGGAACTCAAGGTGTGGCTGCTCATGTTGACATATCTTTGCTACAACTAGCATAGTATAAGATGGACACAATTGCTGTCCCACATTGTTCCCTTGCTCTTTGCCCCGCCTACAAAACCAAAGACTTAGGTCCAATGATAAAACACGGCGTAGCTGCCACTCATTGCACCGACACCCAAAACCACATTTTCCTCTTGTTTAAGTTTTCTGTTAAGCACATAGCTATGGGCTGCACTTTGGACACCCCGGCTGTAGGCTACGAGGAGTTAGCAGCTACACAACAGCTGAGCTAAAACGACACATTACATTTAAGCATATAAAAAAAATTATAGTTGCTTATTACATACACACAGTCACCATGACAAAAGTCTGATAGAAAGTATTCAGTAACAAACGTGTCCGCATCATTCGACTTTCTACAACATGAGCTTGACTTAATTTGTTATTGTGGCCACCAGGCGTGGTGAAATTTCAAATTACTACTGCAAAGGCATCCGCCATAAGGTTAGTATCTTTCTAGTATTTGTGTATTTAGTTGAGTTTGAGTTATTTCTGATTTCGCTAAGGGGTCCCCTACCCTAATACCACCCTCCAGTGGTCCACAGAGACTGAAATGACTTTCATTGACCTCAAACATGACCTGTCCTCCGCCCCTGCTCTTGCTGTACTTGACTATTAGCTGACCTTTTTCTTAGATGTTTCTGAAAGTGATAGTATTACTGACAGTCTCTTTTTCAGAAACAGAAGGGGGAGGAGGTGAGGGTGGATTCAGACTTTTGGATTCAGACTCCGTACAACAAAATAGCTTTAACAATATTCCTGTGGGGAAGAAGTTATAACTAAAATTGTTGTAAGTTTGTAAATTTAACTTGAAAATAACGATTTTGCACATCAATAGTAGTTTAGTAGATCAATTTGGAATATGGAGGAGGTGAGGGTGAACCGTGTATAGTTTTTGACTTCATTGATATGATCAATCCGGTGAAAGGGAAAAGATACTTGCTGACTTGTGTTGACAATCACAGTGGTTGGCCAGAAGCAACCCCAACCTCAAAAGAGGATGCAAAATCAGTAATTAAATGGCTTGTGAATGACCTAATTCCCCGACATGGTTTCCCCAAAAAGATTAGGTCAGACAAAAGCACCCATTTTGAAATTACTCACTTAGCCTTGGTCGAAAATGCTCTTGGACTAGAACACAGGTTCGGTTTGGGGGTACCATCTTCAGTCCCAAGGTAAGGTTGAAAGGATGAACCAGAACATCAAAAACGAATTGGCTAAAATCTGTGCACAGACCAAATTGGATTGGACTGACATGTTGCAATTAGCGTTAATGATCATTCGAATGCCCGTGAATAAAACTGTTTTACCGCCCTTTGAGTTTTTCACCCTATGAACTGCATACAGGTCAGCACCTTCCCAGGATCAACACCCCCCTGGAAGAAGGAATCAGCGTAAAACCAAAATGGTATTTTACACAAAATACAGAATTTGTGTGCCAGTTCTTCTGTACAGATTCGAGGATGACAGCCCGCCACTCCAGATTCCCTTCCGTCCACTGAGAGGGTCAAGATCAAGGTCATCAAACGCAAGTGTACGGAGCCCAGGTGGAATGGTCCCTTCAAGGTCGTGGTACGGACGTCCCACGCCCTTCGACTAGCTGGTACAGGGGACACCTGGTACCACCTCTACCTCCGCACTCCCGCGGAGGAGTCTGACACGGAAGGGGCCCAAAAGACGACGCTGAGAGACACCTCTCTCTGTTGAGCTGCCGTCTACCGTCGTGTAGATCTTCCAGATTTTCTACCTACATTACTCTGATCAACTTCAATATTGTATACCATTGATTGTGAGACCAGTCCATATGCTAGATGTTTCTTAGTTTTTCTTGCTTGCTTTCAGCAAACTATTTGTGTCGTTACATTAAGTGAAAAGTTTGATGTTTATCCCCGTCTCGTTACCTGAATTACTCTGATTTTGATTTCTGAAAGGCGGGATGTTATACCCAGTAGGATTCCCTGACGGACTGGTGTTTGGGCTTGCTCTACTGACCTTGTGTCTCCATTCTTCCTTCCCGACGACAGTGACTGACAAGTGTCTTAGAACGTACGGCGGACTTGAAATAGTCTTGGTTAAGGGGGACAGCAAGACTTACTTTTTTGACCTGTGCAGTGTGATTAAGTGCGAGGGGAAAATTAGTTCTTACCGTGCTAGTAACCTGTATCTTTGTTACGACTCAAACCTGAACTATTGGTGTCGGATGTGGACAACATACTCTGGTAAGTGGTGCCCCTTATGGAAGCAGGTAACCCACTACACAGGGCCCTTAGACTACCATGACCCTTTATATGCCAACATACCTCCACAATTCAAAGTTATTCTGAGAGGGATGACCTTTCAGAGGAACTTTGATCGGTCCCAGAACCCCCTTTCCCTTACAATTGCCAGAACAGGTGTTATACCTAGTCCCTTTTATGTTGTTTTGGGGGTTGACCAGAAAGGTACAGACCCTAAAGGAATTATTAAAATTAATGTCCTTGAGAGGGCGTTAACTACCTCTGCCCCCTTGAAGACCTGGTAGCTTTGACCTTAGGAGCAGGTGCAGGCAACCTGTGGCTTAGGTGGATGACTAGCATGGCTAAGAGCCAAGACCTGGGTGACTGTGTTGCTTGTTCCGCTGGACGTCCCTTTCCCCACACTTACCCCGCCCCTTTTAAGTTGACTGACACTAACGGCTCAAACTGTCTTATCTCCTTGTTTTCTGAACCCACACCGCCAGGTTGTGATTTGTTGGTTAGTGTGCACCCTCCTGTTGACAATTTCACCCGACTTCTTCCTTTTGTGGCCCAAAAGCTGAACTACACGTGTTTTCAATTTACAGGACCCCCTTCATCCCCCTACAAATTGGGTGACATTACCCCCTCCTGGTGCACCACCCTGATAGATGGCTCAAGGATAGGCCCTTGGGCACGAGCTGACTTATTCTGGTATTGTGGGGAGCACAGATTGTACATTAGAATCCCGACGTCAGCCGTTGGGCTTTGTGCTATGGTTAGAATGGTGACCCCGATCACCCTAGAGGGTACCAAATTAACACCCCTTGGAAGTCCTGTTTCAGCGGCCTCTAACTTCCCGCAGAGGACGCCATATATACATATATACATATATATATATATATATATATACATATATATATATATATATATATATATATATATATATATATATATATATATATATATACACATACATACATACAGGACTGTCTCAGAAAATTAGAATATTGTGATAAAGTCCTTTATTTTCTGTAATGCAACTAAAAACATGAAAATGTCATACATTCTGGATTCATTACACATCAACTGAAATATTGCAAGCCTTTTATTATTTTAATATTGCTAATTATGGCTTTCAGCTTAAGAAAACTCAAAAATCCTATCTCAAAAAATTTGAATATTTCCTCAGACCAAGTAAAAAAAAAAAGATTTATAACAGCAAAACAAAATCAAACATTTGAAAATGTCAATTAATGCACTCAGCACTTGGTTGGGAATCCTTTTGCACGGATTACTGCATCAATGCGGCGTGGCATGGAGGCAATCAGCCTGTGGCATTGCTGAGGTGTTATGGATGCCCAGGATGCTTCAATAGCGGCCTTTAGCTCATTTGCATGATTGGGTCTGGTGTCTTTCAGCTTCTTCTTCACAATACCCCACATATTCTTTATTGGGTTCAGGTCAGGGGAGTTGGCAGGCCAATCGAGGACAGTAGTGCCATGGTCAGTACACCAGTTACTGGTGGTTTTGGTACTGTGGGCAGGTGCCAGATCATGCTGGAAAATGAAATCATCATCTCCATAGAGCATTTCAACAGATGGAAGCATGTAATGCTCTAAAATCTCTTGGTACACAGCTGCATTGACTCTGGACTTGATTAAACACAGTGGACCAACACCAGCAGCTGACATGGCTCCCCAAACCATTGCTGACTGTGGGAACTTCACACTGGATTTCAAGCAACTTGGATTTTGCTCCTCTCCAGCCTTCCTCCAGACTCTAGCGCCTTGACTTCCAAATGAAATACAAAACTTGCTTTCGTCTGAAAACAGGACTCTGGACCACTCTGCAACTGTCCAGTGCTTCTTTTCCAAAGCCCAAGTCAGACGCTTCTTCCGTTGTCTTGAGTTCAGGAGTGGCTTGACCATGGGAATACGGCTATTGTAGCCCATTTCCCGGACACGTCTCTGAACAGTGGCTTTTGATACCTAGACTCCAGCTTCAGTCCACTGTCTTTGAAGCTCCCTCAAATTCTGGAAGCGGCTCTTCTTAACAATGCTGTTAAGGCTGCGGTTCTCTCTCTTGGTTGTGCAGCGTTTCCTGCCACATTTCCTCCTTCCAACAGACTTTTTGTGAATGTGCTTTGAAACTGCACTCTGTGAAGAGCCTGCTCTTTTAGAAATTTATTTTTGTGTCTTACCCTCCTAGTGTCAATGATGGTCCTCTGGAGAGCAGTCAGGTCAGCAGTCTTCCCCATACTTGTGATTTAGTTTACTGAACCAAGCTGAGTGTTTTTAAAGGCTCAGGGAAACCCTTGCAGGTGTTTCGAATTAATTATACGATTCAAGTGATTAGTTAAATAGCCTGCTAGTATACTTTTTCATGACATTCTAATATTTTGAGATAGGAGAGGCTCCAGCGACCCCCGTGACACTAAAAGGGACAAGCGGTAGAAAATGGATGGATGCATGGATATTTGAGTTTTCTTAAGCTGTATGCCATAATCAGCAATATTAAAACCACAAAAGGCTTGCAATATTTCAGTTGATGTGTAATGAATCCAGAATGTATGACATTTTCATGTTTTTAGTTGCATTACAGAAAATAAAAGAACTTTATCACAATATTCAAATTTTCTGAGACAGTCCTGTATATATGTGTGTGTGTATATATATATATATATATATATATATATATATATATATATATATATATATATATATATATATATATATATATATATATATATATATATACATATATATATATATATAAATAATATAATGGATGTATAATTAATGATTATTATAATTAAATAAATAATAAATATAATATAATAAATAATATTATAATAAATCGAAGACCTCCATGAAAAATAAAAACAAAGGACCCAGATTTCCCTCGCCCGGACGCGGGTCACCGGGGCCCCCCTCTGGAGCCAGGCTAGGAGGTGGGGCACGATGGCGAGCGCCTGGTGGCCGGGCCTGTCCCCTTGGGGCCCGGCCGGGCACAGCCCGAAGAGGCAACATGGGTTCCCCCTCCAATGGACTCACCACCCATAGCACGGGTCATAGAGGTCGGGTGCAATGTGAGCTGGGCGGAAGCCGAAGGCAGGGCACTTGGCAGTTCGATCCTCGGCTACAGAAGCTAGCTCTTGGGACGTTGAACGTCACCTCGC
Organism: Nerophis lumbriciformis; assembly: GCF_033978685.3. Taxonomy (NCBI): domain Eukaryota; kingdom Metazoa; phylum Chordata; class Actinopteri; order Syngnathiformes; family Syngnathidae; genus Nerophis; species Nerophis lumbriciformis. The sequence goes on along the minus strand of NC_084570.2, from coordinate 39,719,887 downwards.
TGGGGGGGATAGATATAGTCGGACTCACTTCGACGCACAGCAAGGGCTCTGGAACCAGTTCTCTTGAGAGGGGCTGGACTCTCTTCCACTCTGGTGTTGCCGGCAGTGAGAGACAACGGCCTGGGGTGGCAATTATTGTTGCCCCCCGGCTCAGAGCCTGCACGTTGGAGTTCAACCCAGTGGACGAGAGGGTAGTTTCCCTCCGCCTTCGGGTGGGGGAACAGGTCCTGACTGTGGTTTGCGCTTACACGCCAAACCGCAGCTCAGAGTACCCACCATTTTTGGATTCGCTCGAGGGAGTACTTGAGAGTGCTCCCCCGGGTGATTCCCCTCGTTCTACTGGGGACTTCAACGCTCATGTTGGCAATGACAGTGAAACCTGAAGAGGCGTGATTGGGAAGAATGGCCGCCCGGATCTGAACCCGAGCGGTGTTTTGTTATTGGACTTTTGTGCCCGTCACAGATTGTCCATAACGAACACCATGTTCAAACATAAGGGTGTCCATATGTGCACTTGGCACCAGGACACCCTAGGCCGCAGTTCCATGATCGACTTTGTAGTTGTGTCTTCGGAATTGCGGCCTCGTGTTTTGGACACTTGGGTGAAGGGAGGGGCTGAGCTTTCTACCGATCACCACCTGGTGGTGAGTTGGCTGCGATGGTGGAGGAGGATGCCGGACAGACCTGGCAGGCTCAAACGCATTGTGAGGGTTTGCTGGGAACGTCTGGCAGAGTCTCCTGTCAGAGAGTTTTAATTCCCACCTCCGGAAGAACTTTGAACATGTCACGAGGGAGGTGCTGGACATTGAGTCCGAGTGGACCATGTTCCGCACCTCTATTGTCGAGGCGGCTGATTGGAGCTGTGGCCGTAAGGTAGTTGGTGCCTGTCGTGGCGGTAATCCTAGAACCCGTTGGTGGACACCGGTAGTGAGGGATGCCGTCAAGCTGAAGAAGGAGTCCTATCGGGTTCTTTTGGCTCATGGGACTCCTGAGGCAGCGGACAGGTACAGACAGGCCAAGCGGTGTGCGGCTTCAGCGGTCGCAGAGGCAAAAACTCGGACATGGGAGGAGTTCAGGGAAGCCATGGAAAACGACTTCCAGACGGCTTCGAAGCGATTCTGGACCACCATCCGCCGCCTCAGGAAGGGGAAGCAGTGCACTATCAACACCGCGTATGGTGAGGATGGTGTTCTGCTGACCTCGACTACGGATGTTGTGGATCGGTGGAGGGAATACTTCGAAGACCTCCTCAATCCCACCAACACGTCTTCCTATGAGGAAGCAGTGCCTGGGGAATCTGTGGTGGGCTCTCCTATTTCCGGGGATGAGGTTGCTGAGGTAGTTAAAAAGCTCCTCGGTGGCAAAGCCCCGGGGGTGGATGAGATCCGCCCGGAGTTCCTTAAGGCTTTGGATGCTTTGGGGCTGTCTTGGTTGACAAGACTCTGCAGCATCGCGTGGACATCGGGGCGGTACCTCTGGGTTGGCAGACCGGGGTGATGGTTTCTCTCTTTAAGAAGGGGAACCGGAGGGTGTGTTCTAACTATTGTGGGATCACACTCCTCAGCCTTCCCGGTAAGGTCTATTCAGGTGTACTGGAGAGGAGGCTACGCCGGATAGCTGAACCTCGGATTCAAAAGGAACAGTGTGGTTTTCGTCCTGGTCGTGGAACTGTGGACCAGCTCTATACTCTCGGCAGAGTCCTTGAGGGTGCATGGGAGTTTCCCCAACCAGTCTACATGCTTTGTGGACTTGGAGAAGGCATTTGACCGTGTACCTCGGGAAGTCCTGTGGGAAGTGCTCAGAGAGTATGGGGTATCAGACTGTCTGATTGTGGCGGTCCGCTCCCTGTATGATCAGTGTCAGAGCTTGGTACGCATTGCCGGCAGTAAGTCGGACACGTTTCCAGTGAGGGTTGGACTCCGCCAAGGCTGCCCTTTGTCACCGATTCTGTTCATAACTTTTATGGACAGAATTTCTAGGCGCAGTCAAGGCGTTGAGGGGATCCGGTTTGGTAGCTGCAGGATTAGGTCTCTGCTTTTTGCAGATGATGTGGTCCTGATGGCTTCATCTGGCCAGGATCTTCAGCTCTCACTGGATCGGTTCGCAGCTGAGTGTGAAGCGACTGGGATGAGAATCAGCACCTCCAAGTCCGAGTCCATGGTTCTCGCCCGGATAAAGGTGGAGTGCCATCTCCGGGTTGCGGAGGAGACCCTGCCCCAAGTGGAGGAGTTCAAGTACCTCGGAGTCTTGTTCACGAGTGAGGGAAGAGTGGATCATGAGATCGACAGGCGGATCGGTGCGGCGTCTTCAGTAATGCAGACGCTGTATCGATCCGTTGTGGTGAAGAAGGAGCTGAGCCGGAAGGCAATGCTCTCAATTTACCGGTCGATCTACGTTCCCATCCTCACCTATGGTCATGAGCTTTGGGTTATGACCGAAAGGACAAGATCACGGGTACAAGCGGCCGAAATGAGTTTCCTCCGCCGGGTGGCGGGGCTCTCCCTTAGAGATAGGGTGAGAAGCTCTGTCATCCGGGAAGAGCTCAAAGTAAAGCCGCTGCTCCTCCACATCGAGAGGAGCCAGATGAGGTTGTTCGGGCATCTGGTCAGGATGCCACCCGAACGCCTCCCTAGGGAGGTGTTTTTAGGGCACGTCCGACCGGTAGGAAGCCACGGGGCAGACCCAGGACACGTTGGGAAGACTATGTCTCCCGGCTGGCCTGGGAACGCCTCGGGATCCCCCGGGAAGAGCTGGACGAAGTGGCTGAGGAGAGGGAAGTCTGGGCTTCCCTGCTTAGGCTGCTGCCCCCGCGACCCGACCTCGGATAAGCGAAAGATGGATGGATGGATATAATTGAATATTAAAAGTATGTGAAAGTTCAACTCCTACCTTGTTAAGTCAAACATGGGTAACTGTGAAGTGTTTTGCATTTTTCCCATCATGCCCTGCAATGGATTTTAATGGTTGTCATTTCATATACCGGTATTTACGCTGATCAGACGTTTATTTTTTTATAATAACAACCACAAGTTTCAGTGAGCAGGTCATGTTTTATGTGTGACCATGTGTGTTGACTGTTTGTGTTGGTTGAGGGTTTTTTTTCTTCTGCGCCATGACTAGGAAAGGCTGTTTGGGTCATAAGTAAACGCTGTGCACACAAACACATAAGTAAACACTGTGCACACATTCTCAATAAAGTATACTTCTACCTGTATTTGACACCGTTCAGACCGCCAGTGAATTAAGTTTAAAATTTTAAACCGTCGCGCATGCCAAATTTAAGCTATACGCAGGCCGTAGTTTGGACACCTATGAGTTAGGGGGAAAAAAACTAGGGGTGCACAAAAATACATATTTTAATAACATAATGGATGCGTAATTAATAATTAGTATAACTGAATATTATGAGTGTGTGAAAGTTCAACTCCTACCTTGTTAAGTCAAACATGGATAACGGTGAAAAGAGTGTTTTGCATTTTTCCCATCATGCCTTGCAATGCATGGGTGTCATTTCACATTTTTACACTGATTTTTTTTTTTTAATATAATATCCACAAGTTTCAGTGAGCAGGTCGTGTTATGTGTGTTGACTGTTTGTGTTGGTTGAGTTTTATTTTCTTCTGCGCCAGGACTAGGGAAGGTTGTTTGGAGTGGGTAATATAAGTAAACACTGTGCACACATTCTCAATACAGTACACTTCAACCTGTATTACTCACATTGTCCACATGATAGCTACAATTTGACACCATTCAGACAGCCAGTGAAGGAAGTTTAATATTTCAAACCATCGCTGGCGCCAAATTGAAGACATCCGCAGGCTTTAGTTTGGACACTCCTGAGTTAGAGCAAAAAAAAAACTAGGGGTGCACAATCGTGATTCTTATTCATCCCGATTTCTAAATTGATTCATACTTTTCAAAAATCTATGTATTTATTTTTATAATAAGGATCAGTTTTTAAAAAAGTGTTTTTAGGCCAGGTATTAATAGTATTGAATTTTGGAATGAAGATGTAACATAGAATAGAATAGAATAGAAAGTACTTTATTGATCCCTGGGGGAAATTCAGCTTCATGACATGCTCTGTAGTGGAAACAATCTTGTTGAAGACATGAATGCCTTGCTCATGTTGTTGTTTTGGAGCATGCCATACCAGCTTGTTACAGTGCTAGCTCGCCAACAAATAACTTCAACATAGCATTTTAGCCAAAGTTCAGCTAAACTTTGTGTAAATTGGTTCAAGTACTTTGTGCTTGTCAGGAACTTTAGGTGTGAAGCTAAAATGTGTCAAGTCTATTGGATTGCTAATGAATAATCAATAATATAGCAGTGGGCAGCTTTGGAAACACATCACAAAATGTTTGTTTCTTTTTGAGGGAGTGGTTTTATTGCCGCTCTTTGTTTGAAAAAGAAATGACACGTGGCTGTTGTGAGCACTTTGCCTGTTCTTGCTTCTATTTAAAGTGACAGCCACTGAATAGGTGCATGCCCAATACCCCATTAGTCCACTAATGGTTAGAATAATGGACATCACTTCCCGGGTAAGTCTAGTGAAGGGGCGACTGTAATGTAAAGAGAAAAAGAGGTCACCTGACGTAGACCACCCGGCCGCCATCTGCTCTTCTGTGCCAGCCAATGGGGATGTGGATGGCAGCGGTGCCCGCCCCATCCTTGTCCCCGCTGCCCGTGTCACTGCCTCCCATCATTGTGTCGCTGCAGCCTGCCAGCAGCTTGGAACCAAAACAACAACAAAACAACTTCAAATGATATCAACACAGAGCATTGTTTGTCTATCTTCACAAGCCTTACAACACGTTTTTTTCTTCTTTTATGCTGTCTAAATCATAAATAACAGCAAGTAAGAGGTGGCTAATGAGAGTACACTGTTGCGCCCATAAAGCCCTGTAAAGAACCCTTCAAAAAGGGCCAACAATACATGTCGTGACCTGAATATTAAACAAGTATTAGTGATATTGTTATTATGAGCGCTAACACAGAGGAACTCCTTCTAGAGAGCTAACTAGCTTATGCTGCTATATTGACATATTGAGCTGCTGCATGGCCTCTGAGTTGGTGAAAGTTAATTCTAGATGATAAATCATGTCTCTCACCTGGATAGTAGAAGGTTGTGGACATAAACCCACAAGTTGGTACACTTTGACATCCAACTTAGACCCGGAGATGGCCAGAAAGACACAACAAAGTGCTTGTTGTTTTTTAACCCTTTGTGACGATTATGATAAATTGTTGATATACAACCATCCCATCAGTTTGTATCCCAGTGAGAGCAGACATTGTACAGTAAGTGATTGTTTTATTACGTTTGTATATCTTGTTCAGCACTTAGCAATACTGCTACATGATGCTTAGTGTTTGACTAAAGCTGCATCTGTTTAGCACACAGCTTTTAAAATGTGTATAGATCATCTTCCTTATATTCAGGCTCAAAAATAGAAGCTTCTGGATCATCGTTTGTCCCAAAGTAGTCTTTTTTGTCTCTCATCGAGTCTGCCATGATTAGTAGTCTTGTTGTTGCTGAAGGGAAAAGTGAGCGCTGTGATGCGTCTGTGAAATTAATACGCAAAATTATGAAAAATATGTATATAATACATGGTATTATGAATGTTACTAGATACTACATATATACTTACAGTATGATGAAAATATATAAATATGACATGTTATTATGAATGTTACTACATGACATATATACTTAAACAGTATGATGAAAATATGTAAATATGACATGTTATTATGAATGTTACTACATGACATACACTATATTGCCAAAAGTATTTGGCCACCTGCCTTGACTCACATATGAAGTTGAAGTGCCATCCCATTCCTAACCCATAGGGTTCAATATGATGTTTTGCAGCTATTACAGCTTCAAGTCTTCTGGGAAGGCTGTCCACAAGGTTGCGGAGTGTGTTTATAGCAATTTTTGACCATTCTTCCAAAAGCGCGTTAGTGAGGTCACACACTGATGTTGGTCGAGAAGGCCTGGCTCTCAGTCTCTGTTCTAATTCATCCTAAAGGTGTTCTATCGGGTTCAGGTCAGGACTCTGTGCAGGTCAGTCAAGTTCATCCACACAAGACTGTGTCATCCATGTCTTTATGGACCTTGCTTTGTGCACTGGTGCACAGTCATGTTGGAAGAGGAAGGGGCCCGCTCCAAACTGTTCCCACAATGTTGGGAGCATGGAATTGTCCAAAATGTTTTGGTATCCTGGAACATTTACAGTTCCGTTCAGTGGAACTAAGGGGCCAAGCTTGACTCCTGAAAAACAACCCCACACCATAATTCCTCCTCCACCAAATTTCACACTGGGCACAATGCAGTCCGAAATGTAGCGTTCTTCTGGCAACCTCCAGACCCAGACTGGTCCATCAGATTGTCAGATGGAAAAGCGTGATTCATGACTCCAGGTGGCATCCTTTGACAGTTCTACGCTGGAAATCACTGAGAGCGGCCCATTCTTTCACATACGTTTGTAGAAACAGTCTCCGTGCCTGAGTGCTTGATTTTATACACCTGTGGCCGGGCCAAGTGATTAGTGATTGTCATCATTTGGATGGGTGGCCAAATACTTTTGGCAATATAGTGTATATACTTAAAACATGTGTAGGTGTTTGATGTTTTTTAGAGCACTTTATAGGCGTTATAGAGTGCCCCTATCGGCTCCATTGTTAGCTGACTTTTGCAAATGTTTATTTATGATTTAGAATGCATAAAATTCAGAAAACCAGGATAGTGAAGAATAAACAAGAGCAAAAAGAAAATAAGGGTATGTTCAGGGATGCTATTTGAACCCAAACACCAACAATCCTGGTACCTGGGAATCAGTAGGTACTCAACGGGACCAATTCTCTGTCATTTTGTGTGTTTATGTGGCAATAAGTGTTAATGGTTGAGTGACAACATGTTATTTTGTACTTAACGTCTAAAAGTGAGTTGATAATAACTGTGCTGCCCACTTATTGCTATAAAAACGAAGTGTGCACGTTATAAAACAAGTAGATCATTTCAAAACAACAATGGATGAAATATCCAAACAACAACACTAAAATACGTTGAAGTTTAATTTGCAAGTCTTGGACTTTGCATGCAATTGCAATTCCCTGACATTAGATGGCACTAGTGTCAGGATGTTGTCCACAGAAAGGCAACAAAAGGAGAGATGGACTCCAGCGTGCTGTCATCACAGCTTACATCTTTCTTGTAAGGTTTCCATCAAACACTACATTTCCCACAATCCCTGCAGGAAGTGGATCTGCTCCACCTGCAGTCAACTAAAGAGTTGATACGTGCCACCATCAAATGCCACAAGAGACCAAAAATGTTACAACCGCATCAACTGTGGAAAACTTTTCAGTCATTCACATTTTTAACATCAGCAAATTTGACGTCTGCATTGAGTACGCATCCCAGGACTTAAAGGGGAACTGCACTTTTTGGGGGGAATTTTGCCTATCGATCACAATCATTATGAGAGAAAAGAAGACAAAAGTTGGGGGGGTTTTTTACATTCTAAAATGTAAAAATGGGCTCGTTCTACCTCTAAATTACTTTAAAGATGCATTCAACAATACTTAATTTACGTTGTGTAACCTGTATGATAACATTGTCATTGTTAGAGAACACTGAGGAACTCTTTTTATAGAGTGCTAACACATCGCCATGCAACCATATTAGCGGTAAAAGCTAACTACGGCAAGAGATAAGCTAGCTTCTATGTCAACACAAAACACGTTTGAGTTTGTAATACACAACACTGATAGAACACCAATCTAGTGAGTGAAAAACATGAACAATCATATTACAGTATGTGTAAAGTATTATTTCATGTTTTTTTTGTACAAAGCTAGCCAGACAGTGTATGTACTGTAGTGGTACTAACACGCATGACGTGTTGCGTGTATCATGAACAATATAAAGTGGGACTCACTCCATGGACAGTTGTCTGTTTGGTCCAGCTGGCCAGGGACATGTTTTCCAGTTTATTTGGGTAAGCACTCCATTTATGTCAAAATAGTGTGTATATAAAACGTTGATGGAGGGTTTTGAAGTTGTTTTAGAGGCTTTGAAGGCTACATAGGAGACTACTTTTAAAGTTTAGTCGCATGTTTCAAGTGTTTTTTTATCATCTTTAAAATCCCCCCCCCCCCAAAAAAAAAACAAGTCTTCTTGTCACTCATAATGATTGTGAGCGATAGGCAAAATTCCTAAAAGAGCGCAGTTCCCCTTCAAGATATCCCATCATGTCAGCTTGTCCTCGGTGTGTTGCCATTAAGTTGATTGTACCAATCTTGTCTTTTGTCCAGTCCTACAAAGTGTTTGTACTCTAAGTACTGTAGGGTCATACAGAATAGCGGTACTTATGAATTAAAAAAGGTACTATACAGTCTTTGAAAAATACCAGTATTTTTGTTATCATGCCATGATGGTGCTGCGTGGTGGTGACATGGCAGGCAATATGAGTCGATGCGCATGTGAGTCAACACACAGAGAGCACTTACGAGCAGTAACAGTGTGGAGACAGAAGAGGGGAAAATGGAGAAACGATAAAGGTGAAGCTGTAAACACTGACACGTTCTCTGGCAGCAGTGCTTTCAAACATAGCTAGCTAGCGGCTAACGTCTCTCCACAGTGTTTTAGCTACTTTTAAATCACTAATCTTCGCCTCCACCATCATCATTCCTGCAGGACGAGGAATAGCTAAACACCGTAGGAGGATACAATAGCCGCTGAGAGCAAACTAGCGCTCCTTAATGTAAACAAAATGGTGGATCTATACAAATATCCACTGTAACAATACCAAGTACAAGAGACGTATATAGTCGATACTATAATATTTTTATTATCATCCTGTAATTGGTATCGGATCAATACCCAAATTTGTGGTATCAGCCAAAAACTAATGTCAAGTATCAAAGAAGAGAAGAATAAGTGATTATTACATTTTAACAGAAGTGTAGATAGAACATGTTGAAACAGGAAGTAAGCAGATATTAACAGGAAATGAATAATGTTGACAAAATAATATGACAATATTACCGTATTTTCCGCACTATAAGGCGCACCTAAAAACCACAAATTTTCTCAAAAGCTGACAGTGCGCCTTATAACCCGGTGCGCTTTATATATGGATAAATATTAAGATTCATTTTCATAAAGTTTAGGTCTCACAACTACGGTAAACAGCCGCCATCTTTTTTCCCCGTAGAAGAAGCGCGCGGTGCATGCTGGGATATGTGACGTTTCATTTCCATTTGTGTGTTTATGTAAAGACCCCAAAATGGCTCCTATTAAGTGTGTTGTCTGTCTAATTATAAATAATGCAGACGAGGCGTGTTAACTGAGTTCTCAACGTTTACTCACAGCGTGCTCATAACCACATTCTAACTGCCAGCACCACCAAACAACGCTTCTCAGGGCTACCGCGCATGCTCGTCACTATCGTTGCATGCTGGGTAGTGTAGTTGTTATATTTGCTAGCTCATAACATCACATTAAGAGACACGCTTACGCGCTTAATTCACTACTCGCCGTCATTCCGGGTGGATTGACAAAAGACCTCCAGCCGCTAGATATTGGTGTCAACAGGGCATTCGAAGCTAGACCGCAACTACGGTAAACAGCCGCCATCTTTTTTCCCCGTAGAAGAAGCGCGCGGTTCATGCTGGGATATGTGACGTTTCATTTCCATTTGTGTGTTTATGTAAAGACCCCAAAATGGCTCCTATTAAGTGTGTTGTCTGTCTAATTATAAATAATGCAGACGAGGCGTGTTAACTGAGTTCTCAACGTTTACTCACAGCGTGCTCATAACCACATTCTAACTGCCAGCACATACAACAACGCTTCTCAGGGCTACCGCGCATGCTCGTCACTATCGTTGCATGCTGGGTAGTGTAGTTGTTATATTTGCTAGCTCATAACATCACATTAAGAGACACGCTTACGCGCTTAATTCAATACTCGCCGTCATTCCGGGTGGATTGACAAAAGACCTCCAGCCGCTAGATATTGGTGTCAACAGGGCATTCGAAGCTAGACTGCTAACTGCGTGGGAACAATGGATGACCGAAGGCGAACACACCTTCACTAAGACAGGGAGACAGCGAGATCCATTTTGGATCCCACATTCGCCCAACTTTTCAATTCGGACAACGAAGGAGAATAATTCGAGGGATTTATGAATGAAGAATAACTTCAGAAAGTGAGCGTTATGTTTATTTTGTGTGTTGTGACATTAACGTTCGAGCAACATTATGTTGCTATTGCTCTGCACTATTTTGAATTTTACTATGTTTGTGATTGCACATTTGCGTACATTTTGGGACAGAGTTGTTAGAACGCTGGTTTTTAATATATTATTAAAGTTTGACTGACCTATCTGACTGTTTTTTTGACATTCCCTTTAGCGCAGCGTAGGCGCGGCTTATAGTCCGGGGCGGCTTATAGGTGGACAAAGTTTTGAAATATGCCATTCATTGAAGGTGCGGCTAATAACCCGGGGCGGCTTATAGTGCGGAAAATACGGTAAGTTAAAGTTAAAGTACCAATGATTGTCACACACACTAGGTGTGGCGAAGATATTATCTGCATTTGACCCATCACCCTTAATCACACCCTGGGATTTGAGGGGAGCAGTGAGCAGCACTGTGATTTAACCCCCAATTCCAACCCTTGATGCTGAGTGCCAAGCAGGGAGATAATGGGTCCCATTTTTATAGTCTTTGGTATGACTCGGCCGGGGTTTGAACTCACAACCTACCCATCTAAGGACGGACACTCTAACCACGAGGTTACTGCATATGTCAGCAGACTAATTAGGAGTCTTTGTTTGTTTACTTACTACTAAAAGAAAAGTTGCCTCGTATGTTCACTATTTTATTTCATGACAACATTCTTCATTGATTGCAATTAAAATCGTACGTTTAATGTATCTTGGGATTTTTAGCTAAAATAAAACTAATAATGATTTTTGTGGAACCCTTTATTTTGCAAAGTATGAAATTACATTTTGGTACTTAGTTTTAGAATTCCTTAACACATCTGGAGGTGTTGGAATCGCCATGTAAAATTGCTAATGCTAATCAGTAGTATGTATGTGGCATCCATCCATCCATATTCTACCGCTTATTCCCTTTGGGGTCGCGGGGGGCGCTGGAGCCTATCTCAGCTACAATCGGGCGGAAGGCAGGGTACACCCTGGACAAGTCGCCACCTCATCACAGGGCCAACACAGCTAGACAACATTCACACTCACATTCAGCTTAGAACTAGCCCAATTTGAAAAGTGGAGCCTCACTTCTGAGTGCTTACTGTCAGACATGCTGGCTTTGTTGGCATGGAGAGTTCCGCAGGCCATGTGCTGCCCGCCACTGTCCTAAACCTGGCCAGCATACATCTTGAAACATGCTTGAATATTTAAAGTTCATCTAAGTTAGTTTGTTCTTTGAGCCAATGCGACTAATGTCAGTCAATGACCATGTGCATTATTACATCACTGCTTCATCTATTAATATGCAGCTATTTAAACTACCTTTCCCGTCCAAATAAAAAACTATCTCACCTATGTGGACATTATAAAACATGTCTAAGCATCATACACAATTCTAAATTACACCCATCGAAAGCCACTACAAACTATGAACAATCACTTACTGTACAATATCTGCTCTCAATGGGATAAGACTGAGGAGTTGTTTATATCTTCCCCTTTACATCAACAATTCATCATCACTCTCACAAAGGGTTTAACAGAATGTGCGGCAAACAAGCGTCTTTTCCTGTTTTTCTCTCCATCTCCGGGTCTAAGTTTGATGTTAAAGTATACAAATGTGTGGGTTTATGTCCACGACCTTCTACTATCCAGGTGAGGGACGTGATTCATCAGCTGGAATTAACTTACACCAACTCAAAGGCCATGCAGCAGCTCAATATGTCTAAAAGTAGTCCACCTGTGTTAGCGCTTATAATAACAATAGTGCCAATGTTCAGGTCACGACATGTAATTGGAGTATTAGAGGACTTTGTAGGCAGTATAGAGTACTCTCATTAGCCAACTTGCCATATTTATATTTAGAATGCATTAAAAAAATAAGTTCTTGTCTTACGTAAGAGTCGTGGATGACGGACAAAATACAAATTAAAGTGCAGTTCCCCTTTAACTCTTATTGATGTTTTCTTGCTGTTGGGTGTTGCTACGCGTCGCCTGGTTACTCTCTGCCATGTAGCTGAGGTCGGCGTTTACACTTAAGTCTGATACGGCACTCACGTTTGACTAAATAAAAAGCATTATTGGAGCCTGGCTCACTGATTGAGAGTGAAGAAGTGCAGTGCTAGCCAATGAGATAACAGCCACGCGCTGTCAACACGTCACAGGAAGTGAATATGGAAGTATCGTTGCAGTGAAACTATCTGCAAGGGCGTATCTCCATCTGGAATATGATCCACGTGTCCATGTGCTAATTTGTGTGTCTGTATCTCAATTTGTGTGTGTATAATCAGATTCGCGTGTGCTAATTTGTGTGTCTGTATCTCAATTTGTGTGTGTGTAATCAGAGCCGCGTGTGCTAATTTGTGTGTCTGTATCTCAATTTGTGTGTGTGTAATCAGATTCGTGTGTGCTAATTTGTGTGTCTGTATCTCAATTTGTGTGTGTGTGTGTGTGTGTGTGTAATCAGAGCCGCGTGTGCTAATTTGTGTGTCTGTGAAAAAAAAAGTGTGTGTGTATTCAGATTTGTGTGATGCAGGAAGTCTGATTGACTTTAGAGACACTTCTGAAAGTGTAAAAAAGACGTGTCTGCAACTTCACCTTTCCCTCTACTCCACGCTCGTTGTTCACCTTTCCCTCTACTCCCCGCTCATGTTATTCACCTTTCCCTCTTCTCCCCGCTCATGTTATTCACCTTTCCCTCTACTCCCCACACGTTATTCACCTTTCCATCTACTCCCCACTCATGTTATTCACCTTTCCCTCTACTTCCCACTCATGTTGTTGAAGCCGCCACATAAGACTGACTTGTTGACAGATAACATTACTGAGAACTTCTTTGAAACACTGAGTTACTGCTAAAATATCAATTTGTACTTGCAGCTAGTGATCCCACATCCATTGTTTACACTTCATCAGGAAATAACATGAGTGGGTGCAAGACGCCCACTAGTGGGGAATATCGGGAAAGGCAAGATGACATGGCAGACACACAAGTCTTACTCTAAAAACACACACACACACACAGATTGAGATATAGACACAAAAATTAGGACATGTACACAGATTGAGATACAGACACACAAATTAGTACACAGACAATTAATCAGATTACAGACACACAGATTGAGATACACACAATTAGTACACAGACACAATGAATCACATTACAGACACAGATTGAGATACACACAATTAGTACACAAGACACAATGACTCAGATTACAGACACAGATTGAGATACTCACAATTAGTACAGACACAATGAATCACATTACAGACACAGATTGAGATGCACACAATTAGTACACAGGCACAATGAATCAGATTACAGACACACAGATTGAGATACACACAATTAGTACAGACACAATGAATCACATTACAGACACAGATTGAGGTACACACAATTAGTACACAAGCACAATGAATCAGATTACAGACACACAGATTGAGATACAGACTCACAAATTAGTACACAGACACAATGAATCAGATTACAGACACACAGATTGAGATACAGACACACAATTAGTCCACAGACACAATGAATCACATTACAGACACAGATTGAGATACACACAAATTAGTACACAAACAATAATCCAATTACAAACACACAGATTGAGATACAGACTCACAAATTAGTACACAGACACAATGAATCAGATTACAGACACACAGATTGAGATACAGACAGACAATTAGTACACAGACACAATGAATGACATTTCAGACACAGATTGAGATACACACAATTAGTACACAGACACAATGAATCAGGTTACAGACACACAGATCGAGATACAGACACACAATTAGTACACAGACACAATGAATCACATTACATACACAGATTGAGATACACACAAATTAGTACACAAACAATAATCCAATTACAGACACACAGATTGAGATACAGACTCACAAATGAGTACACCGACACAATGAATCAGATTACAGACACACAGATTGAGATACACACAAATTAGTACACAGACACAATGAATCAGATTACAGACACACAGATTAAGATACGGACACACAATTAGTACACAGACACAATGAATCACATTACAGACACAGATTGAGATACACACAAATTAGTACACAAACAAAAATCCAATTACAAACACACAGATTGAGATACAGACTCACAAATTAGTACACAGACACAATAAATCAGATTACAGACACACAGATTGAGATACAGACACACAATTAGTACACAGACACAATGAATGACATTACAGACACAGATTGAGATACACAATTAGTACACAGACACAATGAATCAGGTTACAGACACACAGATCGAGATACAGACACACAATTAGTACACAGACACAATGAATCACATTACATACACAGATTGAGATACACACAAATTAGTACACAAACAATAATCCAATTACAGACACACAGATTGAGATACAGACTCACAAATGAGTACACCGACACAATGAATCAGATTACAGACACACAGATTGAGATACACACAAATTAGTACACAGACACAATGAATCAGATTACAGACACACAGATTAAGATACGGACACACATTAGTACACAAACACAATGAATCAGATTACAGACACACAAATTAGTACACAGACACAATGAATCAGATTACAGACACACATATTGAGATACAGACACACAAATTAGTACACAGACACAATGAATCAGATTACAGATGCATAGATTGAGATACGCGTTTGCAAAGAGTTTTGCTACAAAAACACTTCCATAAGTGAGGTTTACGCCACTAACTATCGCACGGCCACAATGAGGAGTGTGAAAGCGCCCAGAGCGTACCTTGTCATCTTTGGGAAGCCAGGCTCCGGTTTGGGCTAGGGTATGGACTGTCTGAGGAACATGCTGCTGCTGGTGTAAGCTTCACGTCCAAAAGTGTGCAGAAGATGTGTCTGTCCTCACTTCATGTCCGATGGAGCTGGGCTTAGAAGGACTGGATGAGTCCTGCAGAAGAAAGGTGGAGGTGGATTAAGTAAGGAGGGAAGTAGGGTTGTGCCAGGTTGGGGGCTAACGCACAAGAAGCCATGCAAAGCCACGCACAAGGAGAAAAACAAGTTTAGCACTTGGAAGGTGTGTTTGGTACACAGGCCTGTGTAGTAGTGCGTGTCCGGCTGCATCATCAGTGTTAACGTGCGTTAACGCACTTTTTGTGTCTTTTTACACCGGAACGTCTTTTTTACCGTAAGATTTCAAGAAAAGCTGTACTTCTGTAGGATTATAGCCAATTTAAATGACCACGTTGCTTTTGAACATCCCATGTACAAGTGAATGAAGGGCATACTTAATCAACAGCCATACATGTCACACTAAGGGTGGCCCTATAAACATCGCCAACACTGTCATAAATATGTGTCATATAGTGAAACCACACTAAACAACACTGTCATAAATATGTGCCATATAGCGAAACCACTAAGGCTGAAACGACGCGTCGACGTAGTCGACGTCATCGGTTACGTAAATACGTTGACGTCGTTTTTATGCTTCGACGCGTCGCATATTTACGTCACACTGCCGTCATGGCGGAGCGCAAAGCAGATGATGCGAGCGGTGCGAGCGAGGGAAAAAAAGCACGCCAAAAGTCGTCAAAAGTGTGGGAGTATTTCAATAAACAAATGTATATAATTCGGCATTATTTCGGCCAGTCGGCTTATAAAATCAGAGCCGATCAGTTTACGTTCGCGCGCAGGTATAACGCGGCGCGCTCCTGTCTCATCTGCTGGTGCGCGAGCCCGGTAATTAGACCGCTGTGTCAAATCAAGGAGTACAAAAGACGCCAGCGCAGAGTGGAAAAAGGTTTAGTTCATTACAGATAACCCAGAGTTGTGCCAAAAGTATGTAAGATTTAATATTTCTCTTCGTGGGTGTGGCGCACCTGTTGCGCTGGTGAGATGGGAGGGGGGGTTGTGTGCATGTAGCGTGCTTAGTCTGGAGGCTAAATACACACAGTGTGTTATGTAACTGTTGTTTAGTGTTGATATTCTTTGCTTAGTTTGATAAATGTTGGAGCAGTTTGCTTCATCAGGAGGGTGAAGTCGCTCAATTTAAAGTGTTGGATTTAACTGTGTTGGTGAGGGCGTAGAAAAAGGGGCATTTTTCTACCAGTAGACAGCGTTTAAGATTGAGTGTTTCACTGCTAAATTAATAATATATTTATATTGAATATGGATTTTAAATATGTATCTAAATAGGTGGTTAATTGGTTAGGTATTTATGTATTTGCATATTGGGTTTTCTGTTGCATTTATCTATTGTGTTTCTGGTGTTAAATGTATTTTATATGTATCTTGGTGCATTTATGTTGAGACAATTTATTTAAAATCTGTTTTAACTTAAAGGGAAAAGATGTGTCCATTTTCTTGCACTTGTTTAATGGTTAAGAGTTTGATAGCTAATTAATAGTTGTAAATTATGGGATTGATAATTGATTGATTTTTTACAGCATGTTAATCTTGTGGTGTTTTGTCCTTAAAGGTTTTTCACCTACTAAAGAAGCTAAAGGCTACTAAAGGCTACTAAAGACAGCTAATGACAGCTAAAGAAACTAAAGTCTATTAACACTGCTAAAGACTGCTAAAAAGACTAAAGAAGAAAAAAGAAGCTGTTTCTTGGTTGGAAAAACTGTTGCAAACTAAAGGAAAATAAAAGGAAAAAGTAACTACGGTCTGGTCTTTTGAGTGAAATCCAGAAGCCACATTCAGCATTGGTACATCCCTTCAAGTGTGGGATAAGCACAGCGAAAAAAGCAAAACACTTGACAGTTGTTGTATGCACACTGTGTCGAGCGGAAATGGCCTATCATAGCAGCACAACGGCTATGAAGGAACATTTGAAAAGAAAACCCCCGACAGCGTTCTTGCCATCACCATCAACTAGTCAATCGTCCGCGTGAGTATACATTGTCATCATTACACAAAATCATGAATGTGTCATTTGTATCTGCGTTGTAAATTCATAAACTAAAACACTGTTTCGCTCTGAGAGGCGCGTTTGGCATGCCTGTTCAGTGTTTACAAAGACGCGCTCCTCTTTAACGCTAACGTTAATTAGTTGTGCAAATACCTTTTACAACATTAACAGTTACATATACTATGTACAAACCAGCAATTAACTTTCACTTTAATCATACTATCATTGTTGTGTTATTAAGCAAAATAAGCAATACTTTTACTTTTGTTGAAATGTTTACACTGTTACAGAATATTTCGTTTTGCACTTTTTTGTATTGGATGTTTATCTTTATTTTTGCACATTTTAAAGCAAAATAAGCAATACTTTTACTTTAGAAATGCTTATACTATTGCAGAATATTAAGATTTGCACTGGATGTTTACTTTTATATTTGCACATTAAAAAGCAAATAAGCTACTTTTAATTTTGTTAAATGTTAAAAGTTTTAAATGTTTACATTGTTACAGAATATTTTGTCATGTTGTTGTCAATGTTGACTGAGTGGCCATACTTTTTTTTTTGTATATAAAAGTCATGCCTTTTGAAAAAACTGGCCAACATTTATTTTTTCATCTTCATTTTAAATAAAAAAAAATAATCGGTAAAAGGAAAAATAATCTATAGATTAATCGAAAAAATAATCTATAGATTAACCGATTAATCGAAAAAAATAATCTATAGATTAATCGATAGAAAAATAATCGTTAGCTGCAGCCTTAGAAACCACACTAAACAACACTGTCATAAACATATGTCATATAGTGAAACCACACTAAACAACAATGACAAACACATTTCGGGAGAATATTTGCACCACAACACAACATAAACACAGCAGAACAAATCAGTACCAACTCTTCCGGGACGCTACACTATTTTATTTGGTACAGGGTGTATTTATAAGTGTGACCAGTAGATGGCAGTCAAACATAAGAGATTAGTCTCAAATGAACAACACCAACATTTTAAATGTTCCATTGAAAATATAGAACATTACACACGGCGCTCAAAAATCTATCAAAATGTTTTAGTAGTAAATGTCTTAGTGCCATTTCTAATATAAAGTAGTGTAAAGTTCTTACTTATATCGGTCAGTAAACTCACCATGAAAGTGCTAAAACATACCAGCGTAGTGAGTTTACATTATTCACCCAAGGAACTTTAGTTATTAGAGAGTTCCGGTCGGACGGTTTTTCACGGGACACATTTCCGGCGTTGTTGTTTCCGGATGTGGAGATGCTGCTCCGTTATTGATTGAAGTAGTCTGAATGTCAGTAAAACAGTTAGCGCCATCTTTTGACACTTCTTCCACTCCCGTCCTTGCACGCTACACCGCTACAACAAAGATGACGAGGAGAAGACGCTGTCAAAGTGGAGGCCCGTAAATAAGACCGCCCACAAAACGGCGCATCCTGAAGCGACTTGAAGATGATGTGTAAAACATCATCTATGCATTTTGAGCAAAGAACCACCATTACATGTTATGTAGACCACAAGGAAGTATTTTACATTTAGAAAATAATCATAATATGACTCCTTTAATTTGCCCTATAATTCGGTGTGCCTAATATATGAAAAAAAATTAAAAAATAGACCATTCATGGGCAGTGCACCTTATAATCCGGTGCGCCCTATGTTCCGAAAAATACGGTATATTTGCCGGGTAAAATTATTAATTATTTATTATGGGTCGACTTCAACGTAATGCACTTAAATAGACCCCCTTTTAGACCAGTTGATCTGCCGTTTCTTTTCTGCTCTGCCCCCCCTCTCCTTTGTGGAGGGGGGAGGGGGGGGCACAGATTCGGTGACCACAGATGACGCGCTAGCTGTCCAAAGTCGGGACCCAGGGTGGACCACTCATCTGTGCATCAGTTGGGGACGTCTCTGCGCTGCTGACCTGTCTCCACTTAAGATGATCTCCTGCTGGCCCCACTATGGACTGGACTTTCACTATCATGTTATATCCACTATGGACTGGACTCTCACTGTTATGTTAGAATCACTATGGACTGGACTCTCACTATTATGTTAGATCCACTATGGACTGGACTCTCACACTATTATGTTAGATCCACTATGGACTGGACTCTCACTATTATGTTAGATCCACTATGGACTAGACTATCACAATATTATGCTAGATCCACTATGGACTGGACTCTCGCTATTATTATGTTAGATCCACTATGGACTGGACTCTCACTATTATGTTAGATCCACTAAGGACTGGACTCTCACACTATTATGTTAGATCCACTATGGACTGGACTCTCACAATATTATGTTAGATCAACTATGGACTGGACTCTCACACTATTATGTTAGATCCACTATGGACTGGACTCTCACTATTATGTTAGATCCACTATGGACTGGACTCTCACACTAATATGTTAGATCCACTATGGACTGGACTCCCACTATTATGTTAGATCCACTATGGACTAGACTCTCACAATATCATGCCAGATCCACTATGGACTGGACTCTCACTATTATGTTAGATCCACTATGGACTGGACTCTCACTATTATGTTAGATCCACTATGGACTGGACTCTCACAATATTATGTTAGATCCACTATGGACTGGACTCTCACACTATTATGTTAGATCCACTATGGACTGGACTCTCACACTATTACGTTAGATCCACTATGGACTGGACTGTCACACTATTATGTTAGATCCACTATGGACAGGTTCAGTGTTACATAATTTTAATAGTTACATTTATATTTGTAGATTTTGCCATTGCAGTATTAACAGTCAGGTAAAAAATATGTATATTTTATATAAAAAAAAAAAGAAGAATTTATGTCAACTGCTGTACAGAAAACCTTTTTTTTTTCTATAGATAGATGGATAGATAGATAGATAGATAGATAGATAGATAGATAGATAGATAGATAGATAGATAGATAGATAAAACAAATATTTATGTCCAGTAAAGAAAGTCTGTCTTTTTTCTTTTCTTTTTTAATATGTAAAACAAGTATTTATGTTAAGTGCAGTTCCATCCATCCATCCATTTTCTACCGCTTGTCCCTTTTGGCGTCGCGGGGGGTGCTGGAGCCTATCTCAGCTGCATTCGGGCGGAAGGCGGAGTACACCCTGGACAGGTCACCACCTCATCGCAGGGCCAACACAGATAAACAACATTCACACTCACATTCACACACTAGGGCCAATTTAGTGTTGCCAATCAACCTATCCCCAGGTGCATGTCTTTGGAGGTGGGAGGAAGCCGGAGTACCCGGAGGGAACACACGCAGTCACGGGGAGAACATGCAAACTCCACACAGAAAGATCCCGAGCCCGGGATTGAACTCAGGACTACTCAGGACCTTCGTATTGTGAGGCACATGCACTAACCCCTGTCCACCGTGCTGCCTTTATGTTAAGTGCAGTTGTTGATGTTAAATAAAGTGATTATTGGCAAAACCGCTTGTCATTTTTATGTTGAGGCGGCGGGGGTAATGTCGGTAGCTGCATCGCCGAATATAACTAATAAAGTAACTTGTAATCTAACTTTTAAAATCAACTAATCAGTAAAGTAACTAAGTTACTTTCTAAAAGGAGTAATCAGTAGTCATTAATCAGATTAGTTTTTCAAGTTTACTGTGGCAACACTGATATCACTTGTATTTACCGGCAAATGTCCACGCTTGGAGGAAACCAGAGGAGTGGAAGAAAGGTTTTAAAAGCTGAAGTGATCACAGTGTTTCTCAACCTTTTTTTAACGAAGGCACATTTTTTGCGTTGAAAAAATCTGGAGGCACACCACCAGCAGAAATCATTAAAAAAACTAAACTCAGTTAACAGTAAAAAGTTGTTGTCGCAATTGTTGGATATTACTTTAATGCATAACAAGCATGCATCAATATAGCTCTTGTCTCAAAGTTGGTGTACCGTTACCACCTATCACATCACACCCTGACTTATTTTGACTTTTTAGCTGTTTTCCTGTGTGTAGTGTTTTGGTTCTTGTCTTGCGCTCCTATTTTGGTGGTGTTTTCTCTTATTTTGGTATTTTCCTGTAGCAGGTTCATGTCTTCCTTTGAGCGATATTTCACGTATCTACTTAGTTTTAAGAATCAAGAATATTTCAGTGGTTTTTATCCTTCTTTGTGGGGACATTGTTGATTGTCACGTCATGTTCGGTTGTACACTGTGGACGCCGTATTGGCTCCACAGTAAGTCTTTGCTGTCATCCAGCATTCTGTTTTTGTTTACTTTGCAACCAGTTCGGTTTTAGTTTTGTTTTGCATAGCCTTCCCTAAGCTTCAATGCCTTTTCTTAGGGGCACTCATCTTTCGTTTATGTTTGGTTTAAGCATTAGACACAATTTTACCTTCACGCTGCCTCCCGTGTTTCCGACATCTACAAAGCAATTAGCTACCTGCTGCCACCTACTGATATGTAAGAGTATTACATGGTTACTCTGCAGAGCTCTAGACAACACCGACACTCAACAACAACACATCATTTGCAGACTATAATTACTGGTTTGCAAAACATATTTTTAACCCAAATAGGTGAAATTAGACAATCTCCCACGGCACACCAGACTGTATCTCATGGCACACTAGTGTGCCGCGGCACAGTGGTTGATCACATGCTAAGCTAACGGCTAAGCTAGCTGTGTAGTGACAGCTGTCAGGCGCACAAAAACACTCTCTAGCCCCGCAATGTGCACCGCACACGTCCAGAATATAAAAGGCATTACCGCGTTAGGGCCAGCCCCCGTAGGCGACGTCTAGTCCGGGACGAGTTGTGCAAATGTTCGCCTTTAGCGTCTGCTTGGCTCGCGGGAAGAATCACGTTAGCATCGGCGAGCTAACGGCTGCTAGGAGATGCTTTCTGACGCTCAAACGTGAAGACGCAGGCTTATCGCGGCGGTGACCGGCTGACGTGTGGACAACGTATGCGGGTTAACGCGCAGACAAAGCGGCAACGAGCCTCCTTTTTGTTGGTAACAATGTTAGCATAGCAACTAGCATAGCATAGCTAGCTGAGTTGGTTTGTTTGCAAGTGTCCCGACAAGAGTGCAGGATGTTACTTAGCCACGTCGTCGCTCTTGTCTAAGGCCGTCTTCCGTTCCAACGACGTACTCCAACAACCATTACGAGCCATGTAAATCCCCAAAATTCACAGTTTTTGTTGTTTTTGTATTATTATTCTACATTCCCACTTTGCAAAAAAATAATAATGGGAGTTTTCTGTCGCGCATGCGCACTGCGTCGCTGGAAGGAGGAGTGTACCCAGCATGCAACGGGAACTTTGTAGCCTTACGTAAAAACATTAATAACGCTTCAGGAAAACATCGTTGTACTTAAGTAACGAACCTCAAAAATGTCTACATTTACATATATTTTTTTAAATATTACAATGAGTAAACTGATGAGTTTGTAAATCTGTCACGTTACGTATAACATGTCATGTGGTTACGTAATCCTGCTTCTCATACAGCAGGGGTGTCCTAACTTTTTCCACACTGGGGTCATTGTCATCATTTTCGTTTTTTAAACCAATAAAATATTTATTGTAAAACTAAAGGCTTCCCTCAATTTTGTTGAACATTAAAGGACCTTAAACACTTAAATCTTCAGCTCAACTTCAGAAGTTATAATTTAATTTAATGTAGCCTGGCAAATTAATGTAAAGTGGCCAGATCCACATCATTAAAATTGTCCAGATCTACCTCATTTAAATTGGCCGGATCCACATCATTTAAAGTGACCAAATCCACTTCATTTAAAGTGGCCATATCCACTTAATTTCAATTGGCCAGATCCACTTCATTTAAAGTGTCCAGGTCCACTTCATTTAAATTGGCCAGATCTACATCATTTAAATTGGCCAGATCCACTTCATTTAAAGTGGCCAGATCCACATCATTTAATTTGGCCAGATCCACTTAATTTAAATTGACCAGATCCACTTCATTTAAAGTGGCCAGATCGACTTAATTTAAATTGGCCAGATCTACATCATTTAAAGAGGCCAGATCCACTTCATTTAAACTGGCCACATCTACATCATTTAAATTGGACAGATCCACATCATTTTAATTGCCTAAGTCCACATCATTTACAGTCGTGCTCATAAGTTTGCATACCCTAGGAGAATTTATGATTTCTTGGCCATTCTTCAGAGAATATGAATGATAACACAAAAACCTTTCTGCCATTAATTTCTGCGCAAATGTCACAAAGTATCCCGCTTTCATTACGCCAAACAGCAAAGAGACAAGCCTAAAAACTTCTGGAACAAAGTAATTTGGAGTGATGGCTTTCTTCTGGCGACTCGACCATGCAGCCCATTTTTCTTCAAGTGCCTCCTTATTGTGCATCTTGAAACAGCCACACCACAATTTCTCAGAGAGTCCTGTATTTCAGCTAAAGTTATTTGTGGATTTTTCTTTGCATCTCAAACAATTTTCCTGACCGTTGTGGCTGAAATCTTTGCTGGTCTACCTGAATCCCTCATTTTCCACTTCTTAATCAGCGTTTGAACACTGCTGATTGGCATTCTCTATTCCTTGGATATCTTTTTATACCCCTTTCCTGTTTTATGCAGTTCAATTACCTTTTCTCGCAGATCCTTTGACAATTATTTTGCCTTCCCCATGACTCAGAATCCAGAAACATCTGTGCAGCACTGGATGAAAGATGCAATGGTCTGTCAGAAGCCCAGAAACTCACTGACCTTTTATACACACACATTAATTACAAACAAACAGGTCACAGGTGAGGATTGGAATCTTGATTAGCCATTCAAACCTGTTTGTGTCAACTTTTGTGCACGTTATCAGATCAAAGTCACTGGGGTATGTAAACTTTTGATCAGGGTGATTTGGGTACTTTCTTTTGTCATTCTGATTTAAAAAGAGTAAACACAGTTGTTTGCCAATAAATAGCTTCACACAACTACTAAGCATGAGTGGAAGAAAGGTTTTTGTGTTATCATTCATATTCTCTGAAGAATGGCCAAGAAATCATAAATGATCCCAGGGTATGTAAACTTATGAGCACAACTGTAAATTGGCCAAATCCACATCATTTAAAGTGGCCAGATCCACTTAATTTATAGTGGCCAGATCCACATCATTTAAAGTGGCCAGATCCACTTAATTTAAATTGGCCAGATCCACTTAATTTAAGTTGGCCAGATCCACATCATTTAAAGTGGCCAGATCCACATCATTTAAAGTGGCCGGATCCACATCATTTAGAAATAGCCAGATCCACATCATTTCATGTGGCCAGATCTACTTCATTTAAATTGGCCAGATCCACTTCATTTAAATTGGCCAGATCCACATCATTTAAATTCGCCAGATCCACATAATTTAAAGTGGCCAGATCCACTTCATTTAAAGTGGCCAGATCCACTTCATTTAAAGTGGCCAGATCCACTTCATTTAAACTGGCCAGATCCACTTCATTTCAATTGGTCAGATCCACATCATTTAAAGTAGCCAGATCTACATCATTTGAACTGGCCAGGTCCACATCATGTAAATTGGCCAGATCCACATCATTTAAAGTGGCCAGATCCACTTCATTTACATTGGCCGGATCCACTTCATTTAAATTGGCAAGATCCACTTAATTTTAATTGGCCAGATCCACTTCATTTAAATTGCCCAGATCCACATCATTTAAAGTGGCCAAATCCACTTCATTTAAACTGGCCAGATCCACTTCATTCATGTGGCCAGATCCACTTCATTTAATTTGGCCAGATCCACGTCATTTAAATTGGCCAGATCCACTTAATTTAAGTTGGCCAGATCCCCTTCATTTAAATTGGACAGGTCCACATAATTTAAAGTGGCCAGATCCACATAATTTAATTTGGCCTCCACTTCATTTAAGTTGGCCAGATCCACATCATTTAAAGTGACCAGATCCACTTCATTTAAATTGGCCAGATCCACTTCATTTAATGTGCCCAGATCCCCTTCATTTAAATTGGACAGGTCCACATCATTTAAACTGGCCAGATCCACATAATTTAAATTGGCCAGATCTACTTCATTTAAAATGGCCAGATCCACATCATTTAACGTGGCCAGGTCCATATCATTTAAATTGGCCAGTCCACATCATTTAAATTGGCCAGATCCACATAATTTAAAGTGACCAGATCTACTTCATTTAAAATGGCCAGATCCACATCATTTAAAGTCGCCAGGTCCACATCATTTAAATTGGCCAGTCCACATCATTTAAATTGGCCAGATCCACTTCATTAAAATTGGCCAGACCCAATTCATTTAAAGTGGCCAGATCGACTTAATTTACATTGGCCAGATCTATATAATTTAAAGTGGCCAGATCCACATAATTTAAAGTGACCAGATCTACTTCATTTAAAATGACCAGATCCACATCACTTAAAGTGGCCAGGTCCATGCACATCATTTAAATTGGCCAGTCCACATCATTTAAATTGGCCAGATCCACTTCATTAAAATTGGCCAGACCCAAGGCATTTAAAGTGGCCAGATCGACTTAATTTACATTGGAGAGATCTATATAATTTAAAGTGGCCAGATCCACTTTATTTAAACTGGCCAGAGCTACATCATTTAATTTGGCCAGATATACATAATTTAAATTGCCCAAGTCCACATAGTTTAATTTGACCAAATCCACATCATTTAAATTGGCCAGATCCACTTCATTTGAATTGGTCAGGTCCATCTCATTTAGAAAAAGCCAGATCTACGTAATCTAATTTGGCCAGATCCACTTTATTTAATGTGGCCAGATCCACATCATTTAAATTGGCCAGATCCACTTCATTTAAATTGGCCAGATCCACATAATCTAAATTAGCCAGGTCCACATCATTTAAAGTAGCCAGATCCACTTCATTTAAAGTGGCCAGATCCACATAATTTAAAATGGTCAGATCCACTTCATTTAGTTTGGCCAGATCCACTTCAATTAAATTGGCCAGATCCACATAATTTAAGTTGGCCAGATCCACTTAATTTAAGTTGGCCAGATCCACTTCATTTAAAGTGGCCAGATCCACTTCATTTACATTGGCCGGATCCACTTCATTTAAATTGGCAAGATCCACTTAATTTTAATTGGCCAGATCCACTTCATTTAAATTGCCCAGATCCACATCATTTAAAGTGGCCAAATCCACTTCATTTAAACTGGCCAGATCCACTTCATTCATGTGGCCAGATCCACTTCATTTAATTTGGCCAGATCCACGTCATTTAAATTGGCCAGATCCACTTAATTTAAGTTGGCCAGATCCCCTTCATTTAAATTGGACAGGTCCACATAATTTAAAGTGGCCAGATCCACATAATTTAGAAATAGCCAGATCCACATCATTTAAAGTGAACAGATCCACTTAATTTAAATCGGCCAGGTCCACGTCATTTAAAGTGGCCAGATCCACTTAATTTAAATTGGCCAGGTCCACTTCATTTAAATTGACCAGATCCACTTCATTTAAATTGGCCAGATCCACATCATTTAAAGTGGCCAGATCCACTTCATTTACATTGGCCGGATCCACTTCATTTAAATTGGCAAGATCCACTTAATTTTAATTGGCCAGATCCACTTCATTTAAATTGCCCAGATCCACATCATTTAAAGTGGCCAAATCCACTTCATTTAAACTGGCCAGATCCACTTCATTCATGTGGCCAGATCCACTTCATTTAATTTGGCCAGATCCACGTCATTTAAATTGGCCAGATCCACTTAATTTAAGTTGGCCAGATCCCCTTCATTTAAATTGGACAGGTCCACATAATTTAATGTGGCCAGATCCACATAATTTAATTTGGCCTCCACTTCATTTAAGTTGGCCAGATCCACATCATTTAAAGTGGCCAGATCCACTTCATTTAAATTGGCCAGATCCACTTCATTTAATGTGCCCAGATCCCCTTCATTTAAATTGGACAGGTCCACATCATTTAAATTGGCCAGATCCACATAATTTAAATTGGCCAGATCTACTTCATTTAAAATGGCCAGATCCACATCATTTAAAGTGGCCAGGTCCACATCATTTAAATTGGCCAGTCCACATCATTTAAATTGGCCAGATCCACATAATTTAAAGTGACCAGATCTACTTCATTTAAAATGGCCAGATCCACATCATTTAAAGTCGCCAGGTCCACATCATTTAAATTGGCCAGTCCACATCATTTAAATTGGCCAGATCCACTTCATTAAAATTGGCCAGACCCAATTCATTTAAAGTGGCCAGATCGACTTAATTTACATTGGCCAGATCTATATAATTTAAAGTGGCCAGATCCACATAATTTAAAGTGACCAGATCTACTTCATTTAAAATGACCAGATCCACATCACTTAAAGTGGCCAGGTCCATGCACATCATTTAAATTGGCCAGTCCACATCATTTAAATTGGCCAGATCCACTTCATTAAAATTGGCCAGACCCAATGCATTTAAAGTGGCCAGATCGACTTAATTTACATTGGAGAGATCTATATAATTTAAAGTGGCCAGATCCACTTTATTTAAACTGGCCAGAGCTACATCATTTAATTTGGCCAGATATACATAATTTAAATTGCCCAAGTCCACATAGTTTAATTTGACCAAATCCACATCATTTAAATTGGCCAGATCCACTTCATTTGAATTGGTCAGGTCCATCTCATTTAGAAAAAGCCAGATCTACGTAATCTAATTTGGCCAGATCCACTTTATTTAATGTGGCCAGATCCACATCATTTAAATTGGCCAGATCCACATAATCTAAATTAGCCAGGTCCACATCATTTAAAGTAGCCAGATCCACTTCATTTAAAGTGGCCAGATCCACATAATTTAAAATGGTCAGATCCACTTCATTTAGTTTGGCCAGATCCACTTCAATTAAATTGGCCAGATCCACATAATTTAAGTTGGCCAGATCCACTTAATTTAAGTTGGCCAGATCCACTTCATTTAAAGTGGCCAGATCCACATAATTTAGAAATAGCCTGATCCACATCATTTAAAGTGAACAGATCCACTTAATTTAAATTGGCCAGGTCCACGTCATTTAAAGTGGCCAGATCCACTTAATTTAAATTGGCCAGGTCCACTTCATTTAAATTGACCAGATCCACTTCATTTAAATTGGCCAGATCCACTTCATTTATAGTGGCCAGATCCAAGTCATTTAAATTGGCCCGCCCCATCAATTATGTGGCCAGGTACATCAATATAGTGACCCTCTATATGATTGTATTGTATGTGTATATGTTATTGTAAATTAGATGTCAATGAAGTACGTTATATTTTCTTCCTCAATGTTCTTTCTGTTTTGACAGAAAGAAAAACACATTTTAAACTATAATAATATTTAATAATACAACACATATTACATTTGATTAAATCATTCAATTGCATGTTTATGAATACTGATACTACATCTGTATCTGATACAACTACAATATCTGTATCTGATACAAGTAGTATATCTGTATCCATACTTGCCAACCCTCCCGGATTTTCCGGGAGACTCCCGAAATTCAGCGCCTCTCCCGAAAACCTCCCGGGACAAAATTTCACCCGAAAATCTCCCGAAATTCAGGCGGAGCTGGAGGCCACGCCCCCTCCAGCTCCATGCGGACCTGAGTCCGCTTTCCCACAATATAAAGAACGTCTACAGTAAAGCAGTCTGTCTGCCATAAACAGCAATGTTGTGACACTCTTAAACAGGACAATACTGCCATCTAGTGCATTTGATGAAAGCACTGTTGTGCGTGCCACACAGCAATGCATCATCAGAGAGGGTGTTCAGCATGGTTAGAAAAATAGTGACAGAGAATAGAACAAGGATGGACAATTCAACCCTTAACTCAACAATGAGTAGATGAGTGTTATGTGTGTGTATATGTGTAACTAAATGAACACTGAAATTCAAGTATTTCTTTTATATATATATATATATATATATATATATATATATATATATATATATATATATATATATACATATGTCTTAATAATGTGACGATCTGTCACTTCATTTCGGTTTGTTTCATTGTTTTTGTATTTACTTCCTGTCAGTGCTCTTATTTTGTTATACTTCCTGTTTGTTCCGCTGAGCACTGTTTTCTCCTCACCTGCCGTTGATTGGCAGCCTGTCCAC
Organism: Nerophis lumbriciformis; assembly: GCF_033978685.3. Taxonomy (NCBI): domain Eukaryota; kingdom Metazoa; phylum Chordata; class Actinopteri; order Syngnathiformes; family Syngnathidae; genus Nerophis; species Nerophis lumbriciformis. The sequence goes on along the minus strand of NC_084570.2, from coordinate 39,690,505 downwards.
ACCTGCTGCCAATCAGCATATGTCTATTTATGTTTTCTCTCGAGCACTCCTCAGTGCTCGACGATAGACTATGTTAGGAACTGTTGTATGCAAGACTGCTACATTTCTCTGTTGTTTTATAATTAAAATCATCTTACCTGCTCATCCTCCTCCTGGTTCTTGCATCTTGGGGTCACACAAACGGCAGCCATGCGAGTTCCTCACAGTATCGTCGAGCCAGAAGATTGTGTCCTCGCGAGAACCCCTGTCGGCAATGCACAGCCGACCTTCTGGACCGCACAATTTTTGGAGGACTTAAAAGCCAGGTTTGTGCGGTCCCAGCCCACAGCAGGCTCGGACCTTCACTCTCCGCCTCGACCGCCGGTTCCGGCTCTCCGACCGGCGAGGCCACCGCCGCCTTCGCTCCTCCCGGCTCGGCCGCCGGTTCCGGCTCTCCGACCGGCTAGGCCACCGCCGCCTTCGCTCTTCCCGGCTCGGCCGCCGGTTCCGGACCTCCGACCGGCGCGGCCACTGCCGCCATCTTCCCCGTCGCCTGCTGTGCATCCTGTCCCGGCTCCACGGCAATCGCCTGTGCCAGCGCGCCGACCACCGGTTCCCACACCGCGTCGCACGCCGGTCGCGGCGCCACAACAACCAACACCGGCTGAGTGCCCAGCACCCGTTCCTGCTCCAAGGCAGCTTCCAGCAGCTGCACCACGGCTGCTATCCCTTCCAGCACCCGCTCATCCTGCCAGTCCGGCGAAGGCTCCAGTGGAGCCCACCGTGATGTCCTTCCTGGCCTCCTGCTGGGACTCGGCGAGGGACGTGTCGTTTTCCCTCCTCCTGGCCCCCTTCCGCCCGTTCCTGGTTTTCGCATCGGGGGACATAAAAAACCTAGAACTCCTTCTCCCAGTGGTGGACGGCGTCTGGCATTCGCCTAGTGGAGGGGGGGCTACTATCAGCAGCAGTGCAGCCAAGCACACGCCGCTGTCATCCCCGCCATCGTCTCCTCCCACGGAGACATCATCGTCTCTTTCCACGGCGCCGCCACCTTCATCTTCTCTGGCGCGCATTCGCACTGCGCGGACATCTTCCGCGTCACCGGTGGGACTCCGCATGACACCGCCATCTTCCTGGTCGGCAGCAGATCCACCCACAACCACATCGTCTCTGGCGGGCTTTCGCAAGGCGCCGCCATCTTCATGGTCATCATCATCATCATCATCGTCACCACCGGCTGCGCGACCTCCTCCTCATCCGCCAAAGATGTGGCGGTGTTATGGACTTCATCCGCGCTGTCGGCAGCGATCTGCAGAACCTGCGTGTGGACCTTTGCAGCTGTTGGTGTTCAGGTACCACGTGCTTCCGCCTCCTTGTCGGCCACTAATGTGGCCATTCCGTGGTCGCCCGCCTCGCCAGTTCCAGCGGCGTTCAACGCGTCGCCGCCACCTGACTTTCCCTCGCTGGCTGCGGGGACACTTGGCCTGGCGACCCTCCGCCATGTCCTCCCTCCTCCCTCCCGTAATTTTTGGACTTATTTCCGTTCTTGTTTCCAGGGAACATCTGGAATCTGTTCCTTGAGGGGGGGTCCTGTGACGATCTGTCACTTCATTTCGGTTTGTTTCATTGTTTTTGTATTTACTTCCTGTCAGTGCTCTTATTTTGTTATACTTCCTGTTTATTCCGCTGAGCACTGTTTTCTCCTCACCTGCCGTTGATTGGCAGCCTGTCCACACCTGCTGCCAATCAGCATATGTCTATTTATGTTTTCTCTCGAGCACTCCTCAGTGCTCGACGATAGACTATGTTAGGAACTGTTGTATGCAAGACTGCTACATTTCTCTGTTGTTTTATAATTAAAATCATCTTACCTGCTCATCCTCCTCCTGGTTCTTGCATCTTGGGGTCACACAAACGGCAGCCATGCGAGTTCCTCACAAATAAGGTTATCCAAAAAATAGTGCTCGATACCGTAGTAGAGCGCAATATATGTATGTGTGGGAAAAAAATCACAAGACTACTTCATCTCTACAGGCCTGTTTCATGAGGGGTTCCCTCAATCATCAGGAGATTTTAATGGGAGCATTCACATACCATGGTTTATATAGGGCACAGAGTGGGTGGGTACAGGCTGGCGTAGGGGCGTGGTGATTGGCTCATGTGTTACCTAGGAGGTGTTTCCGTCTGTGGCGGCATGCTGATACAATTTCGCTGCGCTTGTTGGGGGATGACAGGTCTGGACGGTATATAATAAACAGTTTCTCTTTCAAGCATAGGTTGCATCTTTTATTACCACTATTGTAAGGTGTGCTGGATGCAAGAATTTGCCATGTTATTGAATATTCAACATTATTGTCTTTGAGGTCCCAAATGTGTTTGCTGAGTTCTGTGGTATTCCGCAGGTTTTGGTTCCTGAAAGAAGCCTTGTGATTGTTCCATCTGGTTTTAAACTCTCCCTCGGTTAATCCTACATATGTTTCGGATGTGTTAATGTCCTTGCGTGTTACCTTAGATTGGTAAACAACTGATGTTTGTAAGCACCCACCGTTGAGAGGGCAATCAGGTTTCTTGCGGCAGTTGCAGCCTTTGTTGGTTTTGGGGTCGCTCTGTCCGGGGGCCGACGGCTCTTTTGCAATTGTTTTGTTGTGGTTTGAGATGATTTGTCGTATATTGTTCATACAGCTGTAGCTCAATTTGATGTTGTTCTTGTTGAATACTTTTCTTAGGGTGTTGCCTTTGGGGAAGTGTTTGTCAATCAGATTGAGGAATTTGTGGCCAATGTTAGTTGAGACGTTTTTGCTGTATGGGGGGTTGTACCAGATGATGTTGTCTCGTTTTCTGTTCTTTTTTGGTTGGTTTCCTGGCGTGGGTTCATAGGTGAGGGTGAAATTGTATCCGCTTTCATCAAGGGCTTTTTGGTACGGGGGGGTTGCTTGGTCAAATTCAGCTTTGCTAGATGACAGCATCGATAGCCTTTTATTAATTCCGGTAGGTATTCTTTTCGTGGTGGTGGGTGGGTGGTTGCTGTCATGGTGCACGTATTGGAGTGTTGTGTTGGATTTCGTGAATGGTTGGTAGCTGTTATTTCTCAGGTTGAAAGTGACGTCGAGGAAGTTGACGGTTTGCTTGTTGGCTTCAATCGTGATCCGTAGGCCGTTCTCTTTGAAAATTTGGCATATGCGCTTCTTGGTATTCTCGCTGCTCCTTGGCGAGGCGCGACACACTGCCAGTCCGTCATCACGGTAAATACCAAGGTTCAGGTTGAGGCTAGCAAGCTGGGAGAGGAGGAAACTCCCAACGAGTTCACACGTTTCTGCTCCGTCAAAACTTCCCATAGTGACGTCAAATGTTGAGTTGTTCTTTTTTTGCCATGGTGTACTGTTGTGGATGAGTATGGAGTTTTTTGCGTGGATGATGATGTTTCTTTCGTTGCCTGTGATTGAGTCGTAGTCTGAGGCGAAGTCTAGTGCTTGAGTCAGTAGGTCTTGCGTGATGGAAGGGTAAAATTATTCGATATCGAAGGAGATGAAGTTGTGCTGTTGTTTGTCTTGGATGTTGTTGAACCATTTGATTACTGCTGCTGTATTTCTCCATTGGTTGAGTGGTGTTTTGTCCTTGATTTTTGTGTTGACTCTGTCCAGGATTATTTTGCTGATTTTTCCTATTTCAGATTTAGTTGGGTTTATTAGTCGGCATGTTGGGTTATTTGCGAAGTTGGGTTTGTGGTCCTTCAATGTGATGAAGGCTTCCTTGTTGGCTGTGGCGTCCACCCTGTCCTCAATGTCCAGTTCAGCCGCGATCCTTTTATTTTCCAGGTGGATGTTCTGTAAAGTGTTGGGTTGTGCTTTTTTATATGATTTGGTGATGCTTCTGTCCAGTAAGGTGTTATGTTCTGGTATGTCCATTCTGTAGAAGTTTGTGGTTTTATCGGCAGCTATGATGAGGTTGTTTACTTTCTTGATGCGCTCCTTGTCATTTTTCAGCTTGGTGAGGAGTGGGTTGCGGACTGGCTTGAATTTGACTGATTGTATCATTTTGAGCATGTCGTTCTCAAAATCCTTTAGTTCCTCAACTGTGGGTGGGTTCTTGGTAGATTTGAATCCGTAAGTTTTCTTTTGCGTTCCTTTTGTTTCAGGGTGGAGGAAAAAATGTGCTTTCCACCGCATCCTTCTTAGGAAGTGTTCCGTCTTTTCTATGAGCCTATGAATACCTATCTCCTTCGATATCGAAGAATTTTACCCTTCCATCACGCAAGACCTACTGACTCAAGCACTAGACTTCGCCTCAGACTACGACTCAATCACAGGCAACGAAAGAAACATCATCATCCACGCAAAAAACTCCATACTCATCCACAACAGTACACCATGGCAAAAAAAGAACAACTCAACATTTGACGTCACTATGGGAAGTTTTGACGGAGCAGAAACGTGTGAACTCGTTGGGAGTTTCCTCCTCTCCCAGCTTGCTAGCCTCAACCTGAACCTTGGTATTTACCGTGATGACGGACTGGCAGTGTGTCGCGCCTCGCCAAGGAGCAGCGAGAATACCAAGAAGCGCATATGCCAAATTTTCAAAGAGAACGGCCTACGGATCACGATTGAAGCCAACAAGCAAACCGTCAACTTCCTCGACGTCACTTTCAACCTGAGAAATAACAGCTACCAACCATTCACGAAACCCAACACAACACTCCAATACGTGCACCATGACAGCAACCACCCGCCCACCACCACGAAAAGAATACCTACCGGAATCAATAAAAGGCTATCGATGCTGTCATCTAGCAAAGCTGAATTTGACCAAGCAACCCCCCCGTACCAAAAAGCCCTTGATGAAAACGGATACAATTTCACCCTCACCTGTGAACCCACGCCAGGAAACCAGCCAAAAAAGAACAGAAAACGAAACGACATCATCTGGTACAACCCCCCATACAGCAAAAACGTCTCAACGAACATTGGACACAAATTCCTCAATCTGATTGACAAACACTTCCCCAAAGGCAACACCCTAAGAAAAGTATTCAACAAGAACAACATTAAATTGAGCTACAGCTGCATGAACAATTTACGACAAATCATCTCAAACCACAACAAAACAATTGCAAATGAGCCGTCGACCCCCAGACAGAGCGACTCCAAAACCAACAAAGCATGTAACTGTCGAAAGAAACCTGATTTCCCCCTCAACGGGGGGTGCTTACAAACATCAGTTGTCTACCAATCTAAGGTAATACGCAAGGACATTAACACATCCGACACATATGTAGGATTAACCGAGGGTGAATTCAAAACCAGATGGAACAATCACAAGGCTTCTTTCAGGAACAAAAACCTGCGAAATACCACAGAACTCAGCAAATTCATTTGGGACCTCAAAGACAATAATGTTGAATATTCAATAACATGGCAAATTCTTGCATCCAGCACACCTTACAATAGTGGTAATAAAAGATGCAACCTATGCTTGAAAGAGAAACTGTTTATTATTTACCGTCCAGACCTGTCATCCCTCAACAAGCGCAGCGAAATTGTAACAACATGCCGCCATAGACGGAAACACCTCCTAGGTAACACATGAGCCAATCACCACGCCCCTAGGCCAGCCTGTACCCACCCACTCTGTGCCCTATATAAACCATGGTATGCGAATGCTCCCATTAAAATCTCCTGATGATTGAGGGTACCCCCCCTCATGAAACAGGCCTGTAGAGATGAAATAGTCTTGTGATTTTTTTCCCACACATACATATATATATATATATATATATATATATATATATATATATATATATATATATATATATATATATATATATATATATATATATATATATATATATATATATATATATATATATATCCACATCATATATATCCACATCATATATATATGAAATACTTGACTTGGTGAATTCTAGCTGTAAATATACTCCTCCCCTCTTAACCATGCCCCCAACCACGCCCCCCGCACCCACCCCCACCCCCCACCTCCCGAAATTGGAGGTCTCAAGGTTGGCAAGTATGTCTGTATCTGATACAACTACTTTATCTGTATCTGATACAACTACTACATCTGTATCTGATACAACTACTTTATCTGTATCTGATACAACTACTACATCTGTATCTGATACAACTACTATATCTGTATCTGATACAACTACTTTATCTGTATCTGATACAACTACTATATCTGTATCTGATACAACTACTACATCTGTATCTGATACAATTACTACATCTGTATCTGATACAAGTAGTATATCTGTATCTGATACAAGTAGTATATCTGTATCTGATACAACTACTACATCTGTATCTGATACAACTACTACATCTGTAGCTGATATAACCACTATATCTGTATCTGATACAAGTACTATATCTGTATCTGATACAACTACTATATCTGTATCTGATACAACTACTATATCTGTATCTGATACAACTACTATACAGTATATGTATCTGATACAAATACTACATCCGTATCTGATAAAAGTACTATATCTGTATCTGATACAACTACTTTATCTGTATCTGATACAACTACTATATATGTGTCTGAAACAACTACTACATCTGTATCTGATACAAGTACTATATCTGTATCTGATACAACTACTACATCTGTATCTGATACAACAACTATATCTGTATCTGATACAAGTACTTTATCTGTATCTGATAGAAGTAGTATATGTGTATCTGACAGAAGTAGTATTTGATACAAGTACTATTTTGGGCGTTCAGGCAAGAGAAGTATCCAGTTTCTCCTGGTCCTGGCTGGTCCAGGTCTGAAGTCTGCAGCTGTCCCAAACGCTCACTTTGACACACGGAGACATGAGCTGAGCTCCACATTGACTTGGACACACATAGGCACCAACGCAAACACGCAACCAACAACCAACAACAACAAACAACAACAACAACACCTGCTGGCTTCCTGACCTTGCGACAAGGAAGTCACTTGCTATACAACTATACAAGACCTGGACCAGGAGGAAGTGTTTTTGTGACCAGGTGGTCCAGGAGTCCTGAGGCGGGACAAGGTTGTCCAGGAGTCCTGAGACGGGACAAGGTTGTCCAGGAGTCCAAGAGCAGCTGAAGGTACAAACAATAAACACTATAGATATATTTTTTATATTTGCATTTATTTTGAAAACATAATTTCAATAAGTTGAAATATTTGTCTTACTTGCTGATATAAAACCTTGCTAAATGTTACAAATATAAGTAGTACTGAAAAAGGACAATTATAATACTGCTAAAAACACATTACTGTTCTGAATATTACTGTACATGTACTACATATTATAATTAATATTGCTATATTGATCATTTTCCAAATATTGTAAATTACATATTTTTTTTACCTTTGATTTAAATAGTAATGCCATTGTAAATGTTCACATATTATATATATATATATATATATATATATATATATATATATATATATATATATATATATATGTGTGTGTGTGTGTGTATATATATATATATGTGTGTATATATATATATATATATATATATACACATACGTATATACAAGAAAACAGTATTACTGTATACTTTTTTTCAAATATTTCTGTGTATTTTTAAAACATTATTTCAAAATCTAAATATTCAAATATTATTTTTATTTCATTTCTCTTACTTAATGATACAAAATATTGACAAATTGCAATGCTAAAAAATACAAGTATTACTTAAAAGAGAAGATAATAATACTAATAAAACATATTACTACTGTACATGTACTATATATATTGTTGTAGTACTACTATGACTATTACTGTACATGTACTGTATATATTGTTGTAGTACTACTATGACTAATACTGTACATGTACTGTATATATTGTTGTAGTACTACTATGAGTATTACTGTACTGTACTATGTTTTATTGTTATAGGTGGAGCAGTGACAACACAAATATGGACCAGTGAGTACACTTCTGATATAAAACATTACATTAATAATAATAATTTATTTATGAAGTATTTATATAGGTATTATATAGTTTATGGTAAATAATGTGTATTTATATAGTTATTATGATAAAGTTTATGGTAAATAATGTGTATTTATATAGTTATTGTGATATAGTTTTATGGTGAATAATGTGTATTTATATAGTTATTATGATATACTTTTATGGTGAATAATGTGTATTTATATAGTTACTATGATATAGTTTTATGGTGACTAATGTGTATTTATATAGTTATTATGATATAGTTTTATGGTGAATAATGTGTATTTATATAGTTCCTATTATATAGTTTCATGGTAAATAATGTTTATTTATATAGTATTATGACACAGTATAGTTTTATGGTGAATATTGTGTATTTATATATTATTATGATATAGTTTTATGGTGAATAATGTGTATTTATATAGTTATTATGATATAGTTTTATGGTAAATAATGTGTAATTTTTTAAAAGTTATTATGATGTAGTTTTATGGTAAATATTGTGTATTTATATAGTTATTATGATATAGTTTTATGGTGAATAATGTGTATTTATATAGTTATAACGATATAGTTTTATGGTAAATAATGTGTATTTATATAGTTATTATGATATAGTTTTATGGTAAATAATGTGTATTTATATAGTTATTATGATATAGTTTTATGGTAAACAATGTGTATTTATAGAGTTATTATGATGTAGTTTTATATTATGAAATAGTTTTATGGTAAACAATGTGTATTTATAGAGTTATTATGATGTAGTTTTATGGTGAAAAATGTGTATTTATATAGTTATGATATAGTATTATGGTAAATAATGTGTATTTATATAGTTATTATGATATAGTTTTATGGTAAAAAATGTGTATTTATATAGTTATTATGATATAGTTTTATGGTAAATAATATGTATATATACAGTTATTATGTTATAGTTTTATGGTAAATAATGTGTATTTATATAGTTATTATGATATAGTTTTATGGTGAATGATATGTATTTTTATTGTTATGATATAGTTTTTTTGGTAAATAATCTGTATTTATATAGTTATTATGATTTAGTTTTATGGGAAATAATCTGTATTTATATAGTTATGATATAGTTTTATGGTAAATAATGTGTATTTATATAATCATTATGATATAGTTTTACTTTAAATAATGTGTATTTATATAGTTATTATGATATCGTTTTATGGTAAATAATGTGTATTTATATAGTTATTATAAGATAGTTTTATGGTAAATAGTGTGTATTTATAAAGTTATTATAAGATAGTTTTATGGTAAATAATGTGTATGTATATAGTTATTATGATATAGTTTTATGGTAAATAATGTATATTTATATAGTTATTATGATGTAGTTTTATGGTAAATAATGAGTATTTATATAGTTATAATATAGTTTTTTGGTAAATAATCTGTATTTATATAGTTATTATGATGTAGTTTTATGGTAAATAATCTGTATTTATATAGTTATTATTATATAGTTTTACAATATATAATGTGTATTTATATAGTTATTATAAGATAGTTTTATGGTAAATAATGTGTATTTATAAAGTTATTATAAGATAGTTTTATGGTAAATAATGTGTATGTATATAGTTATTATGATATAGTTTTATGGTAAATAATATATATTTATACAGTTATTATGATATAGTTTTATGGTAAATAATAAGTATTTATATAGTTATAATATAGTTTTTTGGTAAATAATCTGTATTTATATAGTTATTATGATGTAGTTTTATGGTAAATAATCTGTATTTATATAGTTATTATAATATAGTTTCACGGTAAATAATGTGTATTTATATAGTCATTATGATATAGTTTTACGATAAATAATGTGTATTTATATAGTTATTATGATATAGTTTTATGGTAAATAACGTGTATTTATATAGTTATTAAAAGATAGTTTTATGTTAAATAATGTGTATTTAGAAAGTTATTATAAGATAGGTTAATGGTAAATAATGTGTATTTATATAGTTATTATGATATAGTTTTATGGTAAATAATGTGTATTTATATAGTTATTATACGATAGTTTTATGGTAAGTAATGTGTATTTATAAAGTTATTATAAGATAGTTTTATGGTAAATAATGTGTATTTTTATAGTTATTATGATATAGTTTTATGGTAAATAATATGTATTTATATAGTTATTATGATATAGTTTTATAGTAAATAATGTGTATTTATGTAGTTATTATGATATAGTTTTATGGTGAATAGTGTGTATTTATATAGTTATAATATAGTTTTTTGGTAAATAATCTGCATTTATATAGTTATAATGATGTAGTTTTATGGTAAATAATCTGTATTTATATAGTTATTATAGTATGGTTTTACGATAAATAATGTGTATTTAAATAGTTATTATAATATAGTTTTACAGTAAATAATCTGTATTTATATAGTTATTATGATATAGTTTTATGGTAAATAATGTGTGTTTATATAGTTATTATAATATAGTTTTATGGTAAATAATTTGTTTTTATATAGTTAATATAATATAGTTTTATGGTGAATAATGTGTATTTATATAGTTATTATGATATAGTTTTATGGTAAATAATTTGTGTATTTATATAGTTATTATACGATAGTTTTATGGTAAGTAATGTGTATTTATAAAGTTATTATAAGATAGTTTTATGGTAAATAATGTGTATTTATATAGTTATTATGATATAGTTTTATGGTAAATAATATGTATTTATATAGTTATTATGATATAGTTTTATGGTAAATAATGTGTATTTATGTAGTTATTATGATATAGTTTTATGGTGAATAATGTGTATTTATATAGTTATAATATAGTTTTTTGGTAAATAATCTGCATTTATATAGTTATTATGATGTAGTTTTATGGTAAATTATCTGTATTTATATAGTTATTATAGTATAGTTTTACGATAAATAATGTGTATTTATATAGTTATTATAATATAGTTTTACAGTAAATAATCTGTATTTATATAGTTATTATGATATAGTTTTATGGTAAATAATGTGTGTTTATATAGTTATTATAATATAGTTTTATGGTAAATAATTTGTTTTTATATAGTTATTATAATATAGTTTTATGGTGAATAATGTGTATTTATATAGTTATTATGATATAGTTTTATGGTAAATAATTTGTGTATTTATATAGTTATTATACGATAGTTTTATGGTAAGTAATGTGTATTTATAAAGTTATTATAAGATAGTTTTATGGTAAATAATGTGTATTTATATAGTTATTATGATATAGTTTTATGGTAAATAATATGTATTTATATAGCTATTATGATATAGTTTTATGGTAAATAATGTGTATTTATGTAGTTATTATGATATAGTTTTATGGTGAATAATGTGTATTTATATAGTTATAATATAGTTTTTTGGTAAATAATCTGCATTTATATAGTTATTATGATGTAGTTTTATGGTAAATTATCTGTATTTATATAGTTATTATAGTATAGTTTTACGATAAATAATAATCCCACAGGTTGGCATTGATGATGGTTCCTGGTCAGTAGACTCCTAGGACCCGACGGAGGCAACGGTTTACGAATGTCTGTAATTTATTGAGTATACTATTGGTGGTTTTCCAGGTTTCTGATCCGTACAGCAGAATGGATTTGACATTTGAGTTAAATATTTTCAGTTTGGTTTTGAGATATTTTTTTTTTTGCTCTCCATATTTTGTTTAGTATGTTGAATGATGTTCTTGCTTTCCCTATTCTGTATTTGACATCATCTTCCCCTCCATCTACACTGATTATGCTCCCCAAGTATGTAAAACTGACTACCTCCTCTAATTGATTATGGTGCATTGTTATTGCTGTATTGTTCTTGTTATTGATACGCATGACCTTTGTTATTTGTGAATTAATCTTAAGCCCAAGAAATGCAGCAGTTCTTTGTAGTTTTTGTGATTTGTCCTGCATCTGTTGGTGAGTGTGAGCCAGGAGAGCTACTGTAGATCATCTGCAAAGTCTAGGTCCTCCAGTTGTTCGGTAAGGCTCCACTGTATGCCGGTTTGCTGTTTTTGGTTGTTTGGTTCATGGTCCAGTCAATACAGAGGAGGAAAAGGAAAGGCGAGAGCAGACATCCTTGCCGCACCCCAGTCAGGTCCTTGAAGTATGAACATTTACTGTCATGTAGGACACGACATCGCATCCCTTGGTAGGTGCTCTTGATGATGTTGATGAGATTCGGTGGGATGCCATAGTGTGCCATCAACTTCCACAGTGTCTCACGGTCGACACTGTCAAACGTCTTTTCAAAGTCTATGAAATTAATATACAGGTAAAAGCCAGTAAATTAGAATATTTTGAAAAACTTGATTTATTTCAGTAATTGCATTCAAAAGCAGCAGGAAGCATGAAGTGCTCTAAAACTTGCTGGTAGACGGCTGCGTTGACCCTGGATCTCAGGAAACAGAGTGGACCGACACCAGCAGATGACATGGCACCCCAAACCATCACTGATGGTGGAAACTTTACACTAGACTTCAGGCAACATGGATCCTGTGCCTCTCCTGTCTTCCTCCAGACTCTGGGACCTCGATTTCCAAAGGAAATGCAAAATTTGCATGGTTGGGTGATGGTTTGGGGTGCCATGTCATCTGCTGGTGTCGGTCCACTCTGTTTCCTGAGATCCAGGGTCAACGCAGCCGTCTACCAGCAAGTTTTTAGAGCACTTTGCTGACCTGCTCTATGGAGATGGAGATTTCAAGTTCCAACAGGACTTGGCGCCTGCACACAGCGCAACATCTACCCGTGCCTGGTTTACGGACCATGGTATTTCTGTTCTAAATTGGCCCGCCAACTCCCCTGACCTTAGCCCCATAGAAAATCTGTGGGGTATTGTGAAAAGGAAGATGCAGAATGCCAGACCCAAAAACGCAGAAGAGTTGAAGGCCACTATCAGAGCAACCTGGGCTCTCATAACACCTGAGCAGTGCCAGAAACTCATCGACTCCATGCCATGCCGCATTAACGCAGTAATTGAGGCAAAAGGAGCTCCAACCAAGTATTGAGTATTGTACATGCTCATATTTTTCATTTTCATACTTTTCAGTTGGCCAACATTTCTAAAAATCCCTTTTTTGTATTAGCCTTAAGTAATATTCTAATTTTGTGACACACGGAATTTTGGATTTTCATTTGTTGCCACTTCAAATCATCAAAATGAAATGAAATAAACATTTGAATGCATCAGTCTGTGTGCAATGAATAAATATAATGTACAAGTTACACCTTTTGAATGCAATTACTGAAATAAATCAAGTTTTTCAAAATATTCTAATTTACTGGCTTTTACCTGTATACCGGTGAGTTCCATTCCATGGATTGTTCTACTATAATCTTGAGGGAGGTAATTTGGTCAGCACAAGATCTTCCATTTCTGAAACCAGCCTGGTTTTCCCTCAGTTGTGCATCGACCAATGTCCGCATCCTTTCTAGTAGTATATGGTTGAGCACCTTCCCTGGCGTTGAGAGGAGCATAATTCCCCTGTAGTTTTTACACTCCCTGGTGTCTCCTTTCTTGGGAATCTTTATGATGTTGCCATCTCTCCAGTCTTATGGGACTTTTTCTTCCTCCCAGATAGCTTGCATGAGATGGAAAAGCATGCTGGAGGATGTTTTGATATCTGCTTTGAGAGCTTCTGCTGGTAGCTCATCTGGCCCTTCTGATATACCCGTATTTTCCGCACTATAAGGCGCACCGGATTATTAGCCGCACCTTCAATGAATTACATATTTCATAACTTTGTCCACCAATAAGCCGCCCCGGATTATAAGCCGCGCCTACGCTGCGCTAAAGGGAATGTCAAAAAAACAGTCAGATAGTTCAGTCAAACTTTAATAATATATTGAAAACCAGCGTTCTAACAACTCTGTCCCAAAATGTACGCAAATGTGCAATCACAAACATAGTAAAATTCAAAATGGTGTAGAGCAATAGCAACATAATGTTGCTCGAACGTTAATGTCACAACACACAAAATAAACATAGCGCTCACCTTCTGAAGTTATTCTTCATTCGTAAATCCTTCGAATTCTTCGTCTTCGGTGTCCGAATTGAAAAGTTGCGCAAGCGTGGTATCCAAAATGGCCGGTTCCGTCTCGTCGAAGTCATCGGAGTCAGTGTCGCTGTTGTTCTGTGAATCCTGCCTTCCGGAAAGCTCGGACCACAGTTGTGACCGAAATATCTGCCCAGGCATTTACGATCCACTGGCAAATGTTGGCGTATGTCGTCCGGCGCTGTCTGCCCGTCTTAGTGAAGGTGTGTTCGCCTTCGGAGCTGTGTGAAAAAAGCCACCCGGCCTCTTCGCGTAAACTTCCCTTAACCACTCGCTCATCTTTTCTTTATCCATCCATCCCTTCGAGTTAGCTTTTATGATGACGCCGGCTGGAAAGGTCTCTTTTGGCAAGGTCTTCCTTTTGAATATCACCATGGGTGGAAGTTAGCATGGCAAGCTAGAACCACAGTGAAGGATGACTTCTCATTCCCTGTGGTGCGAATATTCACCGTACGTGCTCCCGTTCCACAGTGCGGTTCACAGGAATATCAGTTGCTGTGAAATACGGTAGTAATCCGTGTGCGGATGGAGAGATTGCGTCTTTTTATGAACCGGATCCTTGTCGCTAAGTAGGAGCCATTTTGTGGTCTTTACAGATGTAAACAGGAAATGAAACGTACGGTGATATCCGCGCGTTTTTTCCTCTTCTTCCGGGGGCGGGTGGTTGCTTACAGTAGAAGAAGAAGAAGCGCTTCCTGTTCTATGGGGGCGGGTGCTTTCCTTGGCGGTTGCTTGCGTAGAAGAAGAAGCGCTTCCTGTTCTACCGGGAAAAAAGATGGCGGCTGTTTACCGAAGTTGCGAGATCGAAACTTTATGAAAATGAATCGTAATAAAGCGCACCGGGTTATAAGGCGCACTGTCAGCTTTTGAGAAAATGTGTGGTTTTTAGGTGCGCCTTATAGTGCGGAAAATACGGTAGTTGTATGGTTAATATAAAAAGTGTTGTGTTGACATGAAGTACTTGTGTTTGTACATAAAGGACAAGTTGGTGGTAACTTTGTGTATAAATAAATACAAGTGTGCGGGAAGGAGACGTGCATTATTATGAGTTAACATGATGTCATCAAATACATGTTTTTGAATATTTATTGATCTAAAGTTGTCACTTTGACTTGAATATTGGTGTGATGGATCAGGGAGGATGACAAAAATTCGGTGGACATCCACGACAACCCCCCCGCCCCCGACAACGTGGTGAGGGAGGATGGTGACACGGTGAGTGTTTACTATCATCACTACTTCAATTATTACACAATAGAACATTTACATTGTTACACAATAGAACATGATTATACAATAGAATATTTACATGATTACACAATAGAACATTGACATGATTGCACAAGAACATTTACATTGATACACAATGGAACATTTACATGATTACACAATACCACATTGACATTATCACACAATAGAACATTTACATGATTACACAATAGAACATTTACATGATTACACAATAGAACATTTAAATGACTACACAATAGAACATTTAGATGATTACACAATAGAACATTTACATGATTACACAATAGAACATTTAAATGACTACACAATAGAACATTTAGATGATTACACAATAGAACATTTACATTGTTACACAATAGAACATTGACATGATTACACAATAGACCATTGACACGATTACACAATAGAACATTTAGATGACTACACAGAAGAACATTGACATGATTACACAATAGCACATTGACATTATTACACAATAGCACATTGACATTATTACACAATAGAACATTTACATGATTACACAATAGAACATTGACATGATTACACAATAGAACATTTACATGATTACACAATAGAACATTTACATGATTACACAATAAAACATTGACATGATTATACAATAGAACATTTACATGATTACACAAGAACATTTACATTGATACACAATGGAACATTTACATGATTACACAATAGCCCATTGACATTATCACACAATAGAACATTTACATGATTACACAATAGAACATTTACATGACTACACAATAGAACATTTAGATGATTACACAATAGAACATTTACATGATTACACAATAGAACATTTAAATGACTACACAATAGAACATTTAGATGATTACACAATAGAACATTTACATTGTTACACAATAGAACATTGACATGATTACACAATAGACCATTGACACGATTACACAATAGAACATTTAGATGACTACACAGAAGAACATTGACATGATTACACAATAGCACATTGACATTATTACACAATAGAACATTTACATGATTACACAATAGAACATTTACATGATTACACAATAGAACATTGACATGATTACACAATAGAACATTTACATGATTACACAATAGAACATTTACATGATTACACAATAGAACATTGACATGATTACACAATAGAACATTTACATTGTTACACAATGGAACATTTACATGATTACACAATAGACCATTGACACGATTACACAATAGAACATTTAGATGACTACACAGAAGAACATTGACATGATTACACAATAGCACATTGACATTATTACACAATAGAACATTTACATGATTACACAATAGAACATTTACATGATTACACAATAGAACATTGACATGATTACACAATAGAACATTTACATGATTACACAATAGAACATTGACATGATTACACAATAGAACATTTACATTGTTACACAATGGAACATTTACATGATTACACAATAGCACATTGACATTATCACACAATAGAACATTTACATGATTACACAATAGAACATTTACATGATTACACAATACAACATTTAGATGACTACACAATAGAACATTTAGATGATTACACAATAGAACATTTACATTGTTACACAATAGAACATGTACATTATTACACAATAAAACATTGACATGATTACACAATTTAACATTTACATTGTTACACAATGGAACATTTACATGATTACACAATACCACATTGACATTATCACACAATAGAACATTTACATGATTACACAATAGAACATTGACAAGATTACACAATAGAACATTTACATGATTACACAATAGAACATTTAGATGATTACACAATAGAACATTTAGATGACTACACAATAGAACATTTAGATGATTACACAATAGAACATTTACATTGTTACACAATAGAACATGTACATTATTACACAATAAAACATTGACATGATTATACAATAGAACATTTACATTGTTACACAATAGAACATTTACATGATTACACAATAGCACATTGACATTATCACACAATAGAACATTTACATGTTTACACAATAGAACATTTACATGATTACACAATAAAACATTTAGATGACTACACAATAGAACATTTAGATGATTACACAATAGAACATTTACATTGTTACACAATAGAACATTTACATGATTACACAATAGAACATTTACACTACTACACAATAGAACATTTAGATGACTACACAATAGAACATTGACATAGTTACACAATAGCACATAGACATTATTACACAATAGAACATTTACATGATTACACAATAGAACATTTACACTACTACACAATAGAACATTTAGATGACTACACAATAGAACATTGACATAGTTACACAATAGCACATAGACATTATTACACAATAGAACATTTACATGATTACACAATAGAACATTTACATGATTACACAATAGAACATTTAGATGACTACACAATAGTACATTTAGATAATTGCACAATAGAACATTTACATTGTTACACAATAGAACATTTACATGATTATACAATAGAACATTTACACTATTACACAATAGACCATTTAGATGACTACACAAAAGAACATTTACATTGTTACACAATAAAACATTTACATGATTACACAATAGTACATTTACACTATTACACAATAGAACATTTAGATGACTACACAATAGAACATTGACATGGTTACACAATAGCACATTGACATTATTACACAATAGAACATTTACATGATTACACAATAGAACATTTACATGATTACACAATAGAACATTTACATGATTACACAATAGAACATTTAGATGACTACACAATAGAACATTTAGATGATTACACAATAGAACATTTACATTGTTACACAATAGAACATTTACATGATTACACAATAGAACATTTACACTATTACACAATAGAATATTTAGATGACTACACAATAGAACATTTAGATGATTACACAATAGAACATTTACTGTTGTACAATAGAACATTTACATGATTACACCATAGAACATTTACATGATTACACAATAGAACATTTAGATGACTACACAATAGAACATTTAGATGATTACACAATAGAACATTTACATTGTTACACAATAGAACATTTACATGATTACACAATAGAACATTTACACTATTACACAATAGAACATTTAGATGACTACACAATAGAACATTGACATAGTTACACAATAGCACATAGACATTATTACACAATAGAACATTTACATGATTACACAATAGAACATTTACATGGTTACACAATAGAACATTTAGATGACTGCACAATAGTACATTTAGATAATTGCACAATAGAACATTTACATTGTTACACAATAGAACATTTACATGATTACACAATAGAACATTTACACTATTACACAATAGAACATTTAGATGACTACACAAAAGAACATTTACATTGTTACACAATAGAACATTTACATGATTACACAATAGTACATTTACACTATTACACAATAGAACATTTAGATGACTACACAATAGAACATTGACATGGTTACACAATAGCACATTGACATTATTACACAATAGAACATTTACATGATTACACAATAGAACATTTAGATGACTACACAATAGAACATTTAGATAATTACACAATAGAACATTTACATTGTTACACAATAGAACATTTACATGATTACACAATAGAACATTTACACTATTACACAATAGAATATTTAGATGACTACACAATAGAAGATTTAGATGATTACACAATAGAAGATTTAGATGATTACACAATAGAACATTTACATGATTACACAATAGAACCTTTAGATGACTACACAATAGAACATTTAGATGACTACACAATAGAACATTTAGATAATTACACAATAGAACATTTACATTGTTACACAATAGAACATGTACATTATTACACAATAGAACATTTAGATGACTACACAATAGAAGATTTAGATGATTACACAATAGAAGATTTAGATGATTACACAATAGAACATTTAGATGACTACACAATAGAAGATTACACAATAGAAGATGTTGTGTGTGCAGGTCTACTTCATCTACGAGGAGGAGGTGGAGGTGGAGGAGAAGGAACCAGAACCTCCTCCTCCGGTGGTCCGGGTCAATGACAAACCTCACAAGTTCAAGGACCACTACTGCAAGAAGCCCAAGTTCTGTGACGTCTGCGCTCGCATGATCGTCCGTAAGTTGGCTTTTTGTTTGGCTTCTCACACAAGGTGACCATGACTTGACTCCTTCTAGTCAACAACAAGTTTGCTCTGAGGTGCAAGAACTGCAAGACCAACATCCACCACTCCTGTCAGTCCTACGTGGAGTTCCAGAAGTGCTTTGGCAAAATAGTAAGTGTCTCTTGTCCCACTGTCTCTGAATGCCACACACCTCCAAACACAACCTGCCACACACACTGTCGCCTCCAAACACAACCAACAAATCATCTATTTAAAAATTTTAAAATGTGTGTGTACAACCCTAAGTATGTATATATATATACAGGTAAAAGCCAGTAAATTAGAATATTTTGAAAAACTTGATTTATTTCAGTAATTGCATTCAAAAGGTGTAACTTGTACATTATATTTATTCATTGCACACAGACTGATGCATTCAAATGTTTATTTCATTTAATTTTGATGATTTGAAGTGGCAAGAAATGAAAATCCAAAATTCCGTGTGTCACAAAATTAGAATATTACTTAAGGCTAATACAAAAAAGGGATTTTTAGAAATGTTGGCCAACTGAAAAGTATGAAAATGAAAAATATGAGCATGTACAATACTCAATACTTGGTTGGAGCTCCTTTTGCCTCAATTACTGCGTTAATGCGGCGTGGCATGGAGTCGATGAGTTTCTGGCACTGCTCAGGTGTTATGAGAGCCCAGGTTGCTCTGATAGTGGCCTTCAACTCTTCTGCGTTTTTGGGTCTGGCATTCTGCATCTTCCTTTTCACAATACCCCACAGATTTTCTATGGGGCTAAGGTCAGGGGAGTTGGCGGGCCAATTTAGAACAGAAATACCATGGTCCGTAAACCAGGCACGGGTAGATTTTGCGCTGTGTGCAGGCGCCAAGTCCTGTTGGAACTTGAAATCTCCATCTCCATAGAGCAGGTCAGCAGCAGGAAGCATGAAGTGCTCTAAAACTTGCTGGTAGACGGCTGCGTTGACCCTGGATCTCAGGAAACAGAGTGGACCGACACCAGCAGATGACATGGCACCCCAAACCATCACCCAACCATGCAAATTTTGCATTTCCTTTGGAAATCGAGGTCCCAGAGTCTGGAGGAAGACAGGAGAGGCACAGGATCCACGTTGCCTGAAGTCTAGTGTAAAGTTTCCACCATCAGTGATGGTTTGGGGTGCCATGTCATCTGCTGGTGTCGGTCCACTCTGTTTCCTGAGATCCAGGGTCAACGCAGCCGTCTACCAGCAAGTTTTAGAGCACTTCATGCTTCCTGCTGCTGACCTGCTCTATGGAGATGGAGATTTCAAGTTCCAACAGGACTTGGCGCCTGCACACAGCGCAAAATCTACCCGTGCCTGGTTTACGGACCATGGTATTTCTGTTCTAAATTGGCCCGCCAACTCCCCTGACCTTAGCCCCATAGAAAATCTGTGGGGTATTGTGAAAAGGAAGATGCAGAATGCCAGACCCAAAAACGCAGAAGAGTTGAAGGCCACTATCAGAGCAACCTGGGCTCTCATAACACCTGAGCAGTGCCAGAAACTCATGGACTCCATGCCACGCCGCATTAACGCAGTAATTGAGGCAAAAGGAGCTCCAACCAAGTATTGAGTATTGTACATGCTCATATTTTTCATTTTCATACTTTTCAGTTGGCCAACATTTCTAAAAATCCCTTTTTTGTATTAGCCTTAAGTAATATTCTAATTTTGTGACACACGGAATTTTGGATTTTCATTTGTTGCCACTTCAAATCATCAAAATTAAATGAAATAAACATTTGAATGCATCAGTCTGTGTGCAATGAATAAATATAATGTACAAGTTACACCTTTTGAATGCAATTACTGAAATAAATCAAGTTTTTCAAAATATTCTAATTTACTGGCTTTTACCTGTATATATATATATATATTTTTTTAATAAGAATTCCTTTTTTAAAATAGGTTTTTAAACCATGTCCTTGATGAAAGTTGGTCAATATTTTTTTGTTTACTTTAACGCTAATAAGGGCACAATGTTATGCAGGGGTGGACTTACAACAATTATATTAGGGGAAGCACAACACATTGATTCAACAGGAAAGCTTAGCATGTAAAGCAGAAAACAAATGGTAAAGCCGAGCACAGAAATCAAGAAAACTTAGACGTAACATGTTGCATGGAAGCAAACAAGGTTGAGTGAGGTAAACAGCGGGAATAAGTAGCTCTCAGAATAGTGCCCAGGAGCAGGTGAGCGTCCTGAACACTAATCAGAGGCAGGTGAAAACAATCTGCAGTCATGGCAACTAAAACACAAACCAGGGGTGCTCAAAACAGGAAGTGAAGGAATCGAAAACCAAACAAATATGATCCAGGCAGCGGATCATGACAGTAATTGTTGTAAGTACACCTCTGCATAACTTTGTGTCCTTATTAACGTAAACAAAACATAAAGAAATATAGATCGACTTCCAAAAAAAGAATAACTATATCAACAGAAATGATTTCAAGTGCATGGATTTGCCTGAAATTTAAAAAAGGAATTTTTCAAATTAAAAACATTTTTTGAGCGACTGGAACCATTTGATCCAAAGTAAAAACAGGTTCTAGTCGTACTAGACATGATGACATTAAAAAAGTGCAGTTTTCCTGTGAGGGTGTGTGAGTAGTTAGTAAATACAAAAAATTAATAGAATAAAAGTTGTTACTTTGTGAGTGAAATGTTTTTTAACAAAGACTTTTTCACCTTCTTACTCGTCATGCAGACACACCGCCTCTTGTACACCTGTACTCATGAGTACACATGTACGCGTGAGTACATGTACTCGTGAGTACAGGATGAAAGTTGAAGATGTGAATGAAAGTTTTGACAGGATATTTATCAGACAAAGTGTTGAAAAAGTTGTTTCCATTTCAGCCGCCTGGCTTCAGACGAGCGTACAGTTCTCCTCTTTACGGCAGCGACCAGCCTGATCCAAGTCAGTCACTCATTTCATATTTATATCATCCATAAACATATTCATATCATCTGTCATCAATAAACAATATTCATATCATCTGTCATCAATAAACAATATTCATATCATCAGTCATCAATAAACAATATTCATATCATCTGTCATCAATAAACAATATTCATGTTATGAGTCATCAATAAACAATATTCATGTTATGAATAATCAATAATCATGTTATGTGTGATCAGTAATCAATAATCATGTTATGTATGATCAATAATCATGTTATGAGTGGCCAATAAACTATATTCATGTTATGAATGAGCAATAATCAATAATCATGTTATGTGTGATCAGTAATCAATAATCATGTTATGTATGATCAATAATCATGTTATGTATGATCAATAATCATGTTATGTATGATCAATAATCATGTTATGTATGATCAATAATCATGTTGTGAATGGGCAATAAACAAACATGTAATGTGTGGTCAATAATCAATAATCATGTTATGTATGATCAATTATCATGTTATGAGTGGTCAATAAACAATCATGTAATTTGTGGTCAATAAACAATCATGTAATGTGTGGTCAATAATCAATAATCATGTTATGTGTGATCAATAATGAATAATCATTTTATGAGTCAACAATAATCATGTTATGAGTCATCAATAAACAACAATCCTGTTATGAATGATCAATAAACAATAATCTTGTTATGAATGATCAGTAAACAATATTCATGTTATGAGTCATCAATAAACAAGATCCATGTTATGAATGATCAATAATCAATAATCATGGTATGTGTGATTAGTAATGAATAATAATGTTATGAGTGATCAATAAACAATCATGTCATGTGTGATCAATAATCAATAATCATGTTATGTGTGATCAATAATCAATTATCATGTTATGAGTCATCAATAAACAATAATACTGTTATGAATGATCAATAAACAATAATCCTGTTATGGGTCATCAATAAACAATATTCATGTTATGAATGATCAATAAACAATAATCATGTTATGAATGATCATTAAACAATAATCATGTTATGAATGATCAATAATCATGTTATGAAAGATCAATAAACAATATTCTTGTTATGAATGATCAATAATCATGTTATGAATGATCAATAATCATGTTATGAATGATCAGTAAACAATATTAATGTTATGAAAGATCAATAAACAATAATCATGTTATGAATTATCAATAATGATGTTATGAGTGATCAATAATGAATATTGATGTGACAGACAACCCTAACCGCAACGACCCAGTGTTTGACACCCTGAGAGTGGGAGTCATCATGGCCAACAAGGAGCGCAAGAAGAACGAGAACGACAAGAAGAATGTACGTCTCTCACACACACACACACACACACACACACACACACACACACACACACACACACACACACACACACACACACACACACACACACACACACACACACACAAACACGCACGCACACGCACACACACACGCACACACACGCACCCGCACACACATACACACACACACACACACGCGCGCACGCACGCACACACGCACACACACACGTAAGTTCCAATCAATAAGTGTTGGAGTGATCAATATGTGAGTGCAGATGATGATGATGATGGAGGAAGAGGAAGATGACAACCAGCAGCCCAAAGAGAACGAGGAAGGAGGAGAAGGTGATATCAACATGTCTGATACCGATGTCCACCCAGTATTGGATGATATCAACTAGCATGTCACACTAATAATAATAATAATACAAGTATGTACAGTATCGGGTGTGGATCACTACACTGATATGTGTGTGATATCAGACTGTATGGATCAATACATTGATATTGCTGTGATATCAGACTGTATGGATCAATACATTGATATTGCTGTGATATCAGACTGTATGGATCAATACATTGATATTGCTGTGATATCAGACTGTATGGATCAATACATTGATATTACTGTGATATCAGACTGCATGCATCAATACATTGATATTGCTGTGATATCAGACTGTATGGTTCAATACAATGATATTGCTGTGATATCAAACTGTATGGGTCAACACAATGATGTTGGTCTGATATCAGACTGTATTGATCAATATATTGATGTTGGTGTGGTATCAGATTTTATGTATCAATACATTGATATTGCTGTGATATCAGACTGTATGGATCAATACGCTGATATTGGTGTGATATCAGACTGTATTCATCAATACAACAATATTGCTGTGATATCAGACCGTATGGATCAAGACATTGATATTGCTGTGATATCAGACTGTATGGATCAATACAATGATATTGGTGTGATATCAGACTGTATGGATCAGTACATTAATATTGGTGTGATATCAGACTGTATGGATCAATACAATGATATTGGTGTGATATCATACTGTATGGATCAGTACATTGATATTGGTGTGATATCAGACTCTATGGATCAATATATTGATATCAGTGTGATATCAGACTGTATGGATCAATACAACAATATTGCTGTGATACCAGATTGTATGGATCAATACATTGATATTGCTGTGATATCAGACTGTATGGATCAGTGCATTGATATTGGTGTGATATCAGACTGTATGGATCAATACATTGATATTGCTGTGATATCAGACTGTATGGATCAATACATTGATATTGCTGTGATATCAGACTGTATGGATCAATACATTGATATTACTGTGATATCAGACTGCATGCATCAATACATTGATATTGCTGTGATATCAGACTGTATGGTTCAATACAATGATATTGCTGTGATATCAAACTGTATGGGTCAACACAATGATGTTGGTCTGATATCAGACTGTATTGATCAATATATTGATGTTGGTGTGGTATCAGATTTTATGTATCAATACATTGATATTGCTGTGATATCAGACTGTATGGATCAATACGCTGATATTGGTGTGATATCAGACTGTATTCATCAATACAACAATATTGCTGTGATATCAGACCGTATGGATCAAGACATTGATATTGCTGTGATATCAGACTGTATGGATCAATACAATGATATTGGTGTGATATCAGACTGTATGGATCAGTACATTAATATTGGTGTGATATCAGACTGTATGGATCAATACAATGATATTGGTGTGATATCATACTGTATGGATCAGTACATTGACATTGGTGTGATATCAGACTCTATGGATCAATATATTGATATCAGTGTGATATCAGACTGTATGGATCAATACAACAATATTGCTGTGATACCAGATTGTATGGATCAATACATTGATATTGCTGTGATATCAGACTGTATGGATCAGTGCATTGATATTGGTGTGATATCAGACTGTAGGGATCAATACACTGATATTGCTGTGATATCAGACTGTATGATCAATACACTGATATGTGTGTAATATCAGATTGTATGGATCAATAGTGAAGTGAAGTGAAGTGAAGTGAATTATATTTATATAGCGCTTTTCTCTAGTGACTCAAAGCACTTTTACATAGTGAAACCCAATATCTAAGTTACATTTAAACCAGTGTGGGTGGCACTGGGTGTGATATCAGACTGTATGGATCAATACATTGATATGGGTGTGATATCAGACTGTATGAATCAATACATTGATTTGGGTGTGATATCAGACTGTATGGATCAATACGCTGACATGGGTGCGTTATCAGACTGTATTAATCAATACGTTGATATGGGTGTGATATCAGACTATATGGATCAATACACTGATATGGGTGTGATATCAGACGGTATGTATCAATACGCTGACATGGGTGTGATATCAGACTGTGTGAATCAATACGCTGATATAGGTGTGATATCAGACTGTATGAATCAATACGCTGATATGGGTGTGATATCAGACAGTATAGGACACACAACATGTTGTCGCTTGCAGGAAAGCCAGAAGAAAAGAAGGAGAAAGGAGGAGAAAAAGCAGATGAGAAAGTAAGTAAAACATCAAGTTCATGTCAAATAGTACTACATCAACACCGTGTAGGGTGCTGATGGTGTTCTGCTGACCTCGACTGCGGATGTTGTGGATCGGTGGAGGGAATACTTCGAAGACCTCCTCAATCCCACCAACACGTCTATGAGGAAGCAGTGCCTGGGGAATCTGTGGTGGGCTCTCTTATTTCTGGGGCTGAGGTTGCTGAGGTAGTTAAAAAGCTCCTCGGTGGCAAGGCCCCGGGAGTGGATGAGAGCCGCCCGGAGTTCCTTAAGGCTCTGGATGCTGTGGGGCTGTCGTGGTTGACAAGACTCTGCAGCATCGCGTGGACATCGGGGGCCGTACCTCTGGATTGGCAGACCGGGGTGGTGGTTCTTCTCTTTAAGAAGGGGAACCGGAGGGTGTGTTCCAACTATCGTGGGATCACACTCTTCAGTCTTCCTGGTAAGGTTTATTCAGGTGTACTGGAGAGGAGGCTACGCTGGATAGTCGAACCTCGGATTCAGGAGGAACAGTGTGGTTTTCATCCTGGTCGTGGAACTGTGGACCAGCTCTATACTCTCGGCAGGGTCCTTGAGGGTGCATGGGAGTTTGTCCAACCAGTCTACATGTGCTTTGTGGACTTGGAGATGGCATTCGACCGTGTCCCTCGGGAAGTCCTGTGGAGAGTGCTCAGAGAGTATGGGGTATCGGACTGTCTGATTGTGGCGGTCCGCTCCCTGTACAATCAGTGTCAGAGCTTGGTTCGCATTGCCGGCAGTAAGTCGGACACTTTTCCAGTGAAGATTGGACTCCGCCAAGGCTGCCCTTTGTCACCGATTCTGTTCGTAACTTTTATGGACAGAATTTCTAGGCGCAGTCAAAGTGTTGAGGGGATCTGGTTTGGTGGCTGCAGGATTAGGTCTCTGCTTTTTGCAGATGATGTGGTCCTGATGGCTTCATCTGGTCAGGATCTTCAGCTCTCACTGGATCGGTTCGCAGCCGAGTGTGAAGCGACTGGGATGAGAATCAGCACCTCCAAGTCCTAGTCCATGGTTCTCGCCCGGAAAAGGGTGGAATGCCATCTCCGGGTTGGGGAGGATACCCTTCCCCAAGTGGAGGAGTTCAGGTACCTAGGAGTCTTGTTCACGAGTGAGGGAAGAGTGGATCATGAGATCGACAGGCGGATCGGTGCGGCGTTTTCAGTAATGCGGACGCTGTATCGATCCGTTGTGGTGAAGAAGGAGCTGAGCCGAAAGGCAATGCTCTCAATTTACCGGTCGATCTACGTTCCCATCCTCACCTATGGTCATGAGCTTTGGTTTATGACCGAAAGGACAAGATCACGGGTACAAGCGGCTTAAATGAGTTTCCTCCGCTGGGTGGCGGGGCTCTCCCTTAGAGATAGGGTGAGAAGCTCTGCCATCCGGGGGGGAGCTCAAAGTAAAGCCGCTGCTCCTCCACATCGAGAGGAGCCAGATGAGGTGGTTCGGGCATCTGGTCAGGATGCCACCCGAACGCCTACCTAGGGAGGTGTTTAGGGCACGTCCAACCGGTAGGAGGCCACGGGGAAGACCCAGGACATGTTGGGAAGACTATGTCTCCCGGCTGGCTTGGGAACGCCTCGGGATCCCCCGGGAAGAGCCAGACGAAGTGGCTGGGGAGAGGAAAGTCTGGGCTTCCCTGCTTAGGCTGCTGCCCCCGCGACCCGACCTCGGATAAGCAGAAGAAAATGGATGGATGGATGGATGGATGGGTGTAATATCAACATATTTATGTACATATTTATGTATGTTTATGATGTAATATCAACATGTTTATTAATGTTTATGATGTAATATCAACATATTTATTAATGTTTATGATGTAATATCAACATATTTATGTCCGGTATGTTTATGATGTAATATCAACATCCATCCATCCATCCATCCATTTTCTACCGGTTATTCCCTTCGGGGTCGCGGGGGGCGCTGTGTTTATGTATATTTATGATGTAATATCAACATATTTATGATGTAATATCAACATATTTATGATGTAATATCAACATATTTATGATGTAATATCAACATATGTATGTATGTTTATGATGTAATATCAACATTTTTATGTATGTTAATGATGTAATATCAACATATTTATGTATGTTTATGATGTAATAACAACATATTTATGTATGTTTATGATGTAATATGAAGCTATTTTCTGACAGACCAAGGGCACCTTCTCCCAGTCTCACTACTACCTGGCACTCTACCGCTTCAAAGCCATAGAAAAGGATGACCTGGACTTCCAGTAAGTCCCAGGCACACTTGCTGATGTCACGCTAGGATAACTATTAAACTACCATAACAAATGAAAATATTATTGCATAAATTGCAAATATTATGGTATAACATATAAATATTATTGCATAAAATATAAATATTATTGTATAAAATATAAATGTTATTGTCTAAAAATAAATATTATTGTATAAAATGCAAATATTATTGTGTAAAATTTACTTATTGTTGTATAAAATATAAATATTGTCGTCTAAAATATAAATATTGTTGTATAAAATATAAATATTATTGTATAAAATATAAATATGAGTGTAAAATGCAAATATTATTGTATGAAATATAAATATGATTGTATAAAATATAAATATAACTGTATAAAATATAAATATTATTGTATAAAATGCAAATATTATTGTGTAATATATAAATATTATTGTATAAAATATAATTATTGTTGTATAAAATGTAAATATTATTGTATAGAAAATTAGTATTATTGTATAAAATATAAATATGAGTGTATAAAATGCAAATATCATTGTATAAAATATAAATATGATTGTATAAAATATAAATATAACTGTATAAAATATAAATATGATTGTATAAAATGCAAATATTATTGTATAAAATGCAAATATTATTGTATAAAATATAAATATTATTGTATAAAATGCAAATATTATTGTAAAAAATATAAATATTGTATAAAATATAAATATGATTATATAAAATGCAAATATTATTGTATGATAATGCAAATATTATTGTATAACATAAATATTATTGTATAAAATGTATATATTACTGTATAAAATGCAAATATGATTGTATAAATAATAAATATTATTGTATAAAATGCAAATGGTATTGTAAAAAATATAAATATTATTCTATAAAATCTAAATATTATTGTATAAAATATAAATATTGTTGTACAATGTATGTATATATTTATTCCATCCATCCATATTCTACCGCTTATTCCTTTTGGGGTCGCGGGGGTATATATATATTATTGTATAAAATACAAATATTGTATGAAATATAAATATGGTTGTATAAAATATAAATATTGTATAAAATATATATATTATTGTATAAAATACAAATCTTCTTGTCTAAAATATAAATATTATTGTATAAAAATAAATATTATTATATAAAATGCGAATATTATCGTATATAATATAAATATGATTGTATAAAATATAAATATGATTGTATATAACATGAATATGGATGGTAATGTTTTTGTTTTAGCCCGGGTGATCGCATCACAGTGCTGGACGACTCCAATGAAGAGTGGTGGAGGGTGAGTTCTTCTCACCATCAATAATCAATAATGGTGGAGGGTGAGTTCTTCTCACCATCAATAATCAATAATGGTGGAGGGTGAGTTCTTCTCACCATCAATAATCAATAATGGTGGAGGGTGAGTTCTTCTCACCATCAATAATCAATAATGGTGGAGGGTGAGTTCTTCTCACCATCAATAATCAATCATGGTGGAGGGTGAGTTCTTCTCACTATCAATAATCAATGATGGTGGAGGGTGAGTTCTTCTCACCATCAATAATCAATATGGGTGGAGGGTGAGTTCTTCTCACCATCAATAATCAATAATGGCAGTATTGGCCCTGGTCAAGTTATGAATATATTACATATAAGACATAACAATATATACACTGATCTATATTAGCATTTATATATACATATACCTGTATATATATATATATATATATATATATATATATATATATATATATATATATATATATATATATATATATATATATATATATATATATATATATATATATATATATATATATATATATATATGTATATATATTATATATATATACATACATGATGTAAGTATATATGTAATGTAGTAACATTCGTGATAACATGTAATATTTACATATTTTCATCATACTGTAAGTATATATGTAATGTAGTAACATTTATGATAATATGTAATATATACATGATGTAAGTATATATGTAATGTAGTAACATTCATAATAACATGTAATATTTACATATTTTCATCATATTGTAAGTATATATGTAATGTAGTAACAGTCGTAATAACATGTAATATTTACATATTTTTATCATACTGTAAGTATAGTATGAATCAATCAATCAATGTTTATTTATATAGCCCTAAATCACAAGTGTCTCAAAGGGCTGCACAAGCCACAACGACATCCTCGGTACAGAGCCCACATAAGGGCAAGGAAAAACTCACGCCAGTGGGACGTCGATGTGAATGACTATGAGAAACCTTGGAGAGAACCGCATATGTGGGAAGCCCCCCAGGGGAGACCGAATGCAATGGATGTCGAGTGGGTATGACATAATATTGTGAGAGTCCAGTCCATAGTGGATCCAACATAATAGTAAGAGTCCAGTCCATAGTGGATCTAACATAATAGTGAGAGTCCAGTCCATAGTGGGGCCAGCAGGAGACCATCCCGAGCGGAGACGGGTCAGCAGCGCACAGATGTTCCCAACCGATGCACATGCGAGCGGTCCACCCCGGGTCCCGACTCTGGACAGCCAGCACTTCATCCATGGCCACCGGACCTGTGTATCTATCTCCACAAGGGATAGGGGGGAGCAGAAGAGAAAGGAAAAGAAACGGCAGATCAACTGGTCTAAAAACTTAAATGCTTCTACTGAGGTAGCATCTCTAACTGTTACCGGGAGGGCATTCCATAGTACTGGAGCCCGAATAGAAAACGCTCTATAGCCCGCAGACTTTTTTTGGGCTCTGGGAATCACTAATAAACCAAAGTTCTTTGAACGCAGATTTCTTGCCGGGACATATGGTACAATACAATCGACAAGATAGGCTGGAGCTAGACCGTGTAGTATTTTATACGTAAGTAGTAAAACCTTAAAGTCACATCTTAAGTGCACAGGAAGCCAGTGCAGGTGAGCCAGTATAGGTGTATATATATAAGTATATATATAGATGTATATATATATGTATATAAAGGTATATACAGTATAGGCGTAATATGATCAAACTTTCTTGTTCTTGTTAAAAGTCTAGCAGCCGCATTTTGTACCAATTGTAATCTTTTAATGCTAGACATGGGGAGACCCGAAAATAATACGTTACAGTAATCGAGACGAGACTTAACGAACGCATGAATAATGATCTCAGCGTCGCTAGTGGATAAAATAGAACGAATTTTAGAGATATTACGGAGATGAAAGAAGGCCGTTTTAGTAACACTCTTAATGTGTGATTCAAACGAGAGAGTTGGGTCGAAGATAATACCCAGATTATTTACCGAGTCACCTTGTGTAATTGTTTGGTTGTCAAATGTTAAGGTGGTATTATTAAATAAATGTCGGTGTTTAGCAGGACCGATAATCAGCATTTCCGTTTTCTTGGCGTTGAGTTGCAAAAAGTTAGCGGACATCCATTGTTTAATTTCATTAAGACACGCCTCCAGCTGACTACAATCCGGCGTGTTGGTCAGCTTTAGGGGCATGTAGAGTTGGGTGTCATCAGCATAACAGTGAAAGCTAACACCGTATTTGCGTATGATGTCACCTAGCGGCAGCATGTAAATACTAAAAAGTGCAGGGCCAAGAACCGAACCCTGAGGAACTCCGCACGTTACCTTAACATAGTCCGAGGTCACATTGTTATGGGAGACGCACTGCATCCTGTCAGTAAGATAAGAGTTAAACCACGACAAGGCTAAGTCTGACATACTAATACGTGTTTTGATACGCTCTAATAAAATATTATGATGGACGGTATCGAAAGCAGCGCTAAGATCTAGAAGCAGCAACATGGATGGCGCATCAGAATCCATCGTTAGCAGTAGATCATTAGTCATTTTTGCGAGGGCTGTCTCCGTAGAGTGATTTGCCCTGAAACCGGATTGAAAAGGTTCACAGAGATTGTTAGACACTAAGTGTTCATTTAGCTGCTGTGCGACAATTTTTTCGAGGATTTTCGAAATAAACGGAAGGTGGGACACCGGTCGGTAGTTTACCATCAGGTCAGGATCGAGGTTAGGTCTTTTGAGCAGAGGATGAATAACCGCTTTCTTGAATGCTAGGGGAACAGTGCCAGAGGAAAATGATAAGTTTATAATATTTAGCACTGATGGACCTAATAATACAAAAAGCTCCTTGTAATGTAGTAACATTTATGATAACATGTAATATGTACATGATGTAAGTATATATGTAATGTAGTAACATTCATAATAACATGTAATATATACATGATGTAAGTATATATGTAATGTAGTAACATTCATAACATGATGTAAGTATATATGTAATGTAGTAACATTCATAATAACATGTAATATTTACATATTTTCATCATGCTGTAAGTATATACTGAATGTAGAATCTAGTAACATTCATAATAACATGTAATAATTACATATTTTGATCATTTGAAACATACGGTAGAGACAGTTGGCATGTTTATATCTTCCAGTTTACATGAACAATTCATCATAATCCGCATGAATATCTTTATCTGTCAAACCATCGTCTTTTCCTGTCTTTCTAACCATCTCGGGGTCTAAGTGGGATGTCAAAGTGGACCAACTTATTTGTACAAATCAGGGAAATGGTTAGGAAAAGCAGATGTGGATGAAAGTGTTCCAATGACGTCATATTACAGTGGGATGAAAGTGTTCCAATGACGTCATATTACAGTAGGATGAAAGTGTTCCAATAACATCATGTTATAGTGGTATGAAAGTGTTCCAATGACATCGTATTATAGTGGGATGAAAGTGTTCCAATGACATCATATTATAATGGGATGAAAGTGTTCCAATGACATCATTTTATAATGTTCCAATGACATCAAATTATAGTGGGATGGATGACCTCATATTATAGTGGGATGGATTGCATCATGTTATAGTGAGATGATGACATCATATTATAGTGGGATGACATCATGTGTTCCAGTGACATCATAATATAGTGGGATAGATTACACCATATTATAGTGGGCTGGATGACATCATATTATAGTGGGATGGATGACATATTATAGTGGGATGAAGGTGTTCCAATGACATCATATTATAGTGGGATGAAAGTGTTCCAATGACATCATATAATAGTAGGATGAAAGTGTTCCAATGACATCATATTATAATGGGATGAAAGTGTTCCAGTGACATCATATTATAGTGTTCCAATGACATCATTGTCACGGTTGGTAAAACTGGTGGACCCAAATGCAGAAAAGACAAGCTGAATTAAAGTTCAAGGGTTGTTATTAATAAATCCAGAGGGAAAGGAGGGAGTTCATAGTCCTTGGCTTTGTGGTCCAGGAGAGCAGGCTGAGGCGAGCAGGCTGTGGCGAGCAGGCTGTGGCGAGCAGGCTGAGGCGAGCAGGCTGAGGCAGGCACACACGGTAGGTAAGGAACTGAAGGCAGAGGAAAACAGGGGTAAGATGAGGAGACAAAAAAACACAAAAATGGCAGATTCGCAAGGTTATCAAAAATGCTGGAATTCTAGGACAAACTGGCGAGAAGCGTTACCAAATGTAGAAAGGTGAACGATCTAGTGAAGTCCAAACATTTGTAGGCTGCAGGTGATGAGTTGATGGCAGGCAGGTGAGTGATTAGGGTGCTGGGATCATCTGTGCCAGGCTAAGAGCTGGAGCCAAGCCTACGCCCAAAACACGCCCAGTCTCCCAAAGACACACACAGAGACAAACAGACACAGACAGAGACTGTGACAATCATATTATAGTGGGATGAAAGTGTTCCAATGACGTCATATTACAGTGGGATGAAAGTGTTCCAATGACATCATATAATGATAGGATGAAAGTGTTCCAATGATATCATATTATAGTGGGATGAAAGTGTTCCAATGACATCATATAATGATGGGATGAAAGTGTTCCAATGACATTATATTATAGTGGGATGAAAGTGTTCCAATGACATCATATGAAAGTGGGATGAAAGTGTTCCAATGTCATCATATTATAGTGGGATGAAAGTGTTCCAATGACATTATATGATGATGGGATGAAAGTGTTCCAATGAAATATAATAGTGGGATGAAAGTGTTCCAATGACATCATACTATAGTGGGATGAAAGTGTTCCAATGACATCATATTATAGTGGGATGAAAGTGTTCCAATGACATCATATTACAGTGGGATGAAAGTGTTCCAATGACATCATATAATGATGGGATGAAAGTGTTCCAATGACATCATATAATAGTGGGATGAAAGTGTTCCAATGACATCATATTATAGTGGGATGAAAGTGTTCCAATGACATCATATTATAGTGGGATGAAAGTGTTCCAATGACATCATATAATGATGGGATGAAAGTGTTCCAATGACATCATATAATAGTGGGATGAAAGTGTTCCAATGACATCATATTATAGTGGGATGAAAGTGTTCCAATGACATCATATTATAGTGGGATGAAAGTGTTCCAATGACATCATATTATAGTGGGATGAAAGTGTTCCAATGACATCATATTACAGTGGGATGAAAGTGTTCCAATGACATCATATAATGATGGGATGAAAGTGTTCCAATGACATCATATTATAGTGGGATGAAAGTGTTCCAATGACATCATATGAAAGTGGGATGAAAGTGTTCCAATGACATTATATTATAGTGGGATGAAAGTGTTCCAATGACATTATATGATGATGGGATGAAAGTGTTCCAATGAAATATAATAGTGGGATGAAAGTGTTCCAATGACATCATACTATAGTGGGATGAAAGTGTTCCAATGACATCATATTATAGTGGGATGAAAGTGTTCCAATGACATCATATTACAGTGGGATGAAAGTGTTCCAATGACATCATATAACGATGGGATGAAAGTGTTCCAATGACATCATATAATAGTGGGATGAAAGTGTTCCAATGACATCATATTATAGTGGGATGAAAGTGTTCCAATGACATCATATTATAGTGGGATGAAAGTGTTCCAATGACATCATATTATAGTGGGATGAAAGTGTTCCAATGACATCATATTACAGTGGGATGAAAGTGTTCCAATGACATCATATAATGATGGGATGAAAGTGTTCCAATGACATCATATTATAGTGGGATGAAAGTGTTCCAATGACATCATATGAAAGTGGGATGAAAGTGTTCCAATGACATTATATTATAGTGGGATGAAAGTGTTCCAATGACATCACATTATAGTGGGATGGATGGCATCATATTATAGTGGGATGGATGACATCATATTATAGTGGGATGACTTGTGTTCCAGTGATACCATAATATAGTGGAATGATGACATCATATTATAGTGGGCTGGATGACATCATATTATAGTGGGATACATGACATCATATTATAGTAGGATGGATGACATCATATTATAGTGAAATGACATCATATTATAGTGGGATGGATGACATCATATTATAGTGGGATGACATCATATTATAGTGGGATGGATGACATCATATTATAGTGGAATGGATGATATCATATTATAGTGGGATGACATCATATTATAGTGGGATGACATCATATTATAGTGGGATGGATGACATCATATTATAGTGGAATGGATGATATCATATTATAGTGGGATGGATGACATCATATTATAGTGGGATGGATGATATCATATTATAGTGGGATGACATTATATTATAGTGGGATGGATGACATCATATTATAGTGGGATGGATGACATCATATTATAGTGGGATGGATGACATCATGTGTTGCAGGGCAAGATGGGTGAGAAGAGCGGTTACTTCCCCACCAACTACCTGATCAAGGTGCGTGCATCTGAGCGCGTCTACAAGGTGACTCGCTCCTTTGTGGGCAACAGAGAGATGGGACAGATCACTCTGAAGAAGGACCAGGTGAGACTCACCTGTCTTACCTCTGCTGCTGTTGTTGTGTGCTTTTGACACTCCGCCTCCTACAGATCGTGGTGAAGAAAGGAGACGAGAAGGGAGGTTACTTGAAGGTCAGCACTGGACGCAAGCTGGGATACTTCCCCTTGAACCTGTTGCAGGAGATCACTGTCACATAAACAACAACATATCTAAATAAACAAAAACAATAACAAGCTGGGATACTTCCCCTTCAACCTGCTGCAGGAGATCCCTGTCACATAAACAACAACATATCTAAATAAACAACAATAATATCATATTCACTCGGCTAAATAAACAACAACAACAATATCATACTATCTTGGCTAAATAAACAACAACAATATTATATTCACTCAGCTAAGTAAATAACAACAATATCATATTCGCTCAGCTAAATAAACAACAACAATATATTCACTCAGTTAAATAAACAACAACAATATATTTACTCAGCTCAAGCAGGGATGTCCACAGTGACGTGCAGTCAGGGGAGGCAGGTGAGGCGGGGCCTCACGTGCCATCATGGAAAGAAAAAAAATGTAAAAAGAAAAAACAATTTTTTAATTGTTATATGTATCCAGTGATTATACTATAAAGTTATTTTCCATTTAACTTCACCAGTTTTAGACTATTTTTATTCAAAATCGCTGAATTTTCACATTTGCCGTTCAAATACTGAGAAGAGACTTGCGGTGAGTCACCAGCCAGTTGAGGCACGTCACTGAGTTGAGCCTCACCATGGATTGCGCAATGACTCGGCTAACTGCTGGCCTGCTGTGCAGTGAGACCATATTGCTATATGAATTATATTATACATGTCCATAGTTTAGTTAGCTGAGGTATATAATGTACAGTGTATTTTGTCAACAACTGTATGTGTGTAACATATTTCTTGTGCTGAGCAATTATAAAACTGCTGCGAAGACGCACTGTGTGAGGCTCTCAGTAATCCCGCCTCATGGTGGTAGAGGGCGCTAGTGATCCCAGAGATCATTTTTGCGACTACTCGGCTGCAGAATAAGTGACAACAAGCAGCAACAGTTAGCGATCGTTTATTTTTTCCTCTTGCTTGGATGTTTAACATGGAGGATTACATATCTAAAATAAAACAGTTTTCTAAACTGGACTTTCAATCGAAGCAGGAGGTAATACTTAAAGGAAGATCTCCAACGAGACAGAGAGACTTTTAAAACTGAAGAAAGATAAGGAAGACTTCTATAAACAAGTTATCGATGCTTTTGTTCAAAAGGAGCTGCGCATGGACTTCATTTATAAGTAAAGGTAAGACCATAATAAAAAAAATGTTTTATTAAATGTGCTTTTTTGTGTGCTACAGTTTGTATGTGTAAAGTTAAAGTTAAGTTAAAGTACCAATGATTGTCACACACACTAGGTGTGGTGAAATTTGTCCTCTGCATTTGACCCATCCCCTTGACCACCCCCTGGGAGGTGAGGGGAGCAGTGGGCAGCAGTGGCGCCGTGCCCGGGAATCATTTTTGGTGATTTAACCCCCAAT
This sequence comes from Nerophis lumbriciformis, assembly GCF_033978685.3. NCBI lineage: Eukaryota > Metazoa > Chordata > Actinopteri > Syngnathiformes > Syngnathidae > Nerophis > Nerophis lumbriciformis. Next base: position 39,652,320 of record NC_084570.2, on the reverse strand, counting down.
TCCAACCCTTGATGCTGAGTATGAGCTTTTAAACATAACCCGTTAACTGCTGCCAATCAAATGGTGAATAAGATACTCTTTAGGGTTCATATGTTTGTAAATCTGACTGTGATGAAGTCAGTGCCTCACCAGCCATCAACCTCACCGCAAGTCACTGGATGTCCAAAGTGTGGCCCCAAGCTGATTTTTTAACCCACAATCGTTAGCATATTAACATGCTATCTTTCTTGGTGCTAATTTTGCAGGTAATCTCAGTGACAAATATTTTGCTACTTGACGAATGGTACTTGTTAGCATGCTAACATTAGTATGCTAGCTTTTTTTTAAATATTGTTTTGTGGGTATACACCTCAGCCATATTTTAACACTTTTTTGCTAATTTTGCAGGTAATCACCTCAGAGTCAAATATTTTTTCTATTTGCCGAATAATACCTGTTAGCATGCTAACTTAGTGTGCGAGTTCTTTTTTTATTTTTTATTTTTTTATTTTTTTTTTACAAATTTTGTCGGTACAAAAAATCCTGGGGTTTTTTTATGGCAAAAAACCCCAAAACATGCATTAGTTTTCTCCCCCAAAAATGTCATTATTTGATTTCTATTCATTATTATTTTCTGAGTTTAAAAAAAAAATCCCACTAAACATCTTGGGGATCCAAAAGGGTCCCACTCATAAAAGTGTTAAAAATAAGTCATACTTTTACTTAAGTCAACTTCAGATCTATCAGTCCATTATAAGTTCTTATTCAATGTTTTTTTTTAATTGTTTGTTTTATGCCCAAAGAAAACTGCCTTAAATGTGAAATAGTTGCCTTAAAATATATTTCAATGTGGAATATTTGATGTAGTAATTGGAGCCTTGAATACATCAATAATTCACAACAACATTTACAGTTTTTAAGAAAAACATATCTTGCATGGCAACTTTTGCTCTTTTTTTCCACGTTTTAATGTTTATGATAGTATTTCTAGTATGAAAAAGAGCACTTTGGACACCCCTGCTTTAGTACAATAAAAAGTTTTAATGTGGGCAAGCATTTAATGTGGTTTTGTGTAAAATTATCTTTAGTGGACTATTCATAACATATCTACATCGTTGACATTTACAACACATATTGTAACGACATGCTGGGGTTGATGTTGTGGGCGGTGTTCAGAGTTCCCAGGGTCATGAACGCACTACGCCTGGGAGGTGATTGGCGGAGAAGGAGGGAGTGTTGTGGATGCGGAAATAAGATAAACGTGCTGGATATGAGCTGTGTTTACACAGGTTGGTCAATCCATCCATCCATCCATCCATCCATCCATCCATCTTCTTCCGCTTATCCGAGGTCGGGTCGCGGGGGCAGCAGCCTAAGCAGGGAAGCCCAGACTTCCCTCTCCCCAGCCACTTCGTCCAGCTCCTCCCGGGGGATCCCGAGGCGTTCCCAGGCCAGCCGGGAGACATAGTCTTCCCAACGTGTCCTGGGTCTTCCTCGTGGCCTCCTACCGGTCGGACATGCCCTAAACACCTCCTTAGGGAGGCGCTCGGGTGGCATCCTGACCAGATGCCCGAACCACCTCATCTGGCTCCTCTCGATGCGGAGGAGCAGCGGCTTTACTTTGAGCTCCCCCCGGATGACAGAGCTTCTCACCCTATCTCTAAGGGAGAGCCCCGCCACCCGGCGGAGGAAACTCATTTCGGCCGCTTGTACCCGTGATCTTGTCCTTTCGGTCATAACCCAAAGCTCATGACCATAGGTGAGGATGGGAACGTAGATCGACCGGTAAATTGAGAGCTTTGCCTTCCGGCTCAGCTCCTTCTTCACCACAACGGATCGATACAGCGTCCGCATTACTGAAGACGCCGCACCGATCCGCCTGTCGATCTCACGATCCACTCTTCCCTCACTCGTGAACAAGACTCCGAGGTACTTGAACTCCTCCACTTGGGGCAAGATCTCCTCCCCAACCCGGAGATGGCACTCCACCCTTTTCCGGGCGAGAACCATGGACTCGGACTTGGAGGTGCTGATTCTCATCCCAGTCGCTTCACACTCAGCTGCGAACAGATCCAGTGAGAGCTGAAGATCCTGGCCAGATGAAGCCATCAGGACCAAATCATCTGCAAAAAGCAGAGACCTAATCCTGCAGCCACCAAACCGGATCCCCTCAACGCCTTGACTGCGCCTAGAAATTCTGTCCATAAAAGTTATGAACAGAATCAGAACAGGTTGGTCAATACAAGTTAAAAAGAGCGTCAGACTTTGTGTGCACTTCTTCTGCATGCTAAGATGTATCGTCAGGAATGTGCCATATTTAAATATATTAATTTTCAATGTAAAATATTAGTGAGTGGTAATTGCTGTGATAAAACGGAGAATTGTGTCGTATTAAAACTGACAATTATGAAATAAAACAACTTATCAGATATATCAATCAATCAATCAATCAATCTTTATTTATATAGCCCTAAATCACAAGTGTCTCAAAGGGCTGCACAAGCCACAACGACATCCTCGGTACAAAGCCCACATACGGGCAAGGAAAAACTCACCCCAGTGGGACGTCGATGTGAATGACTATGAGAAACCTTGGAGAGGACCGCATATGTGGGTAACCCCCCCCCCCTCTAGGGGAGACCGAAAGCAATGGATGTCGAGTGGGTCTGACATAATATTGTGAGAGTCCAGTCCATAGTGGATCCAACATAATAGTAAGAGTCCAGTCCATAGTGGGGCCAGCAGGACACCATCCCGAGCGGAGACGTGTCAGCAGCGCAGAGATGTTCCCTGCCGATGCACAGGCGAGCGGTCCACCCCGGGTCCCGACTCTGGACAGCCAGCACTTCATCCATGGCCACCGGACCTGTGCACCCCCGCCCCTCAAGGAAAAGGGGAGCAGAGGAGAAAAGAAAAGAAACGGCAGATCAACTGGTCTAACAGGGGGGCTATTTAAAGGCTAGAGTATACAAATGAGTTTTAAGATGGGACTTAAATGCTTCTACTGAGGTAGCATCTCTAATTGTTACCGGGAGGGCATTCCATAGTACTGGAGCCCGAATAGAAAACGCTCTATAGCCCGCAGACTTTTTTTGGGCTCTGGGAATCACTAATAAGCCGGAGTTCTTTGAACGCAGATTTCTTGCCGGGACATATGGTACAATGCAATCGACAAGATAGGACGGAGCTAGGCCGTGCAGTATTTTATACGTAAGTAGTAAAACCTTAAAGTCACATCTTAAGTGCACAGGAAGCCAGTGCAGGTAAGCCAGTATAGGCGTAATATGATCAAACTTTCTTGTTCTTGTCAAAAGTCTAGCAGCCGCATTTTGTACCAACTGTAATTTTTTAATGCTAGACATAGGGAGCCCCGAAAATAATACGTTACAATAGTCGAGACGAGACGTAACGAACGCATGAATAATGATCTCAGCGTCGCTAGTGGATAAAATAGAACGAATTTTAGCGATATTACGGAGATGAAAGAAGGCCGTTTTAGTAACACTCTTAATGTGTGACTCAAAGGAGAGAGTTGGGTCGAAGATAATACCCAGATTCTTTACTGATTCGCCTTGTGTAATTGTTTGGTTGTCAAATGTTAAGGTGGTATTATTAAATAAATGTCGGTGTTTAGCACCGACATTTCGTACATGTATTTTCAAGAAGTGTGTGTTGAATAAAAGAAAAATAAGAACAGATCAGTTCAAAAGGAGTTTCTTGGTTGACATGGGGAATATTCACGTGCGGATGTTGTTTCTGGACTTCAGCTCAGCATTCAACACCATCATCCCGCAGCACTTGGTGAGCAAACTGGCCCCCCTTGGATTTAGTACCCCCCTTTGCAACTGGCTGCTTGACTTCCTTACAGACAGACCCCAATCTGTGAGAGTGGGCAACAACACCTCCAGTACCATCTCCCTGAGCACCGGGTCCCCCCAGGGCTGCGTCCTGAGTCCGCTGCTGTTCACGTTGATGACCCATGACTGCTGCGCCAGGTCCACTACTAACCACATTGTGAAGTATGCGGACGACACGACAGTAGTGGGCCTCATCCGTGACAACAACGACATGGACTACAGGGAGGAGGTGAAACATCTGGTTGACTGGTGCAGAACCAACAACCTGGTCCTGAATGTCAACAAGACCAAGGAGATAATCGTCAACTTCAGGAAGCACCAGTCCAGCCACGCTCCACTCTTCATCAACGCCACAGCGGTGGAAATGGTAAGCAGCACCAAGTTCCTGGGGGTGCAGATAACTGACAATATAACCTGGAGCTCTTGTAAAAAGAGCTCAGCACCGCATGCACTTTTTGCGTCGGATGAAAAGAGCACAGCTCCCTCCCCCCATTCTTACCACATTCTACAGAGGCACTATAGAGAGCCTGCTGACCAACAGCATCTCTGTCTGGACTGGAGCCTGCAGTGCCTCAGACTGGAAGTCTCTCCAGAGAGTGGTGAGGACGGCGGAAAAGATCATCAGGACTCCTCTTCCTCCTATCCAGGAGATCGCAAAAAGCCGCTGCCTGACCAGGGCTCAGAAAATCTGCAAAGACTCCTCCCACCCCCACCAAGGACTGTTTTCACTGCTGGACTCTAGAAAGAGGTTCCGCAGCCTCCGAAGCAGTCTGTAACAGCTTCTTCCCTCAGGCCGTACGACTTTTGAACGCATCATAATTATCCCCTCAACTACCCCCAAAATGGATTAACTCGCTGGAATAAAAAAGACAATATAACATACATCCATAAACGTGGACACATGTGGAAAAAGTGCAATATATTTATCTGTACAGTAATCTATATATTTATTTATATCTATGTATTTATTATATATATATATATACAGGTAAAAGCCAGTAAATTAGAATATTTTGAAAAACTTGATTTATTTCAGTAATTGCATTCAAAAGGTGTAACTTGTACATTATATTTATTCATTGCACACAGACTGATGCATTCAAATGTTTATTTCATTTAATTTTGATGATTTGAAGTGGCAACAAATGAAAATCCAAAATTCCGTGTGTCACAAAATTAGAATATTACTTAAGGCTAATACAAAAAAGGGATTTTTAGAAATGTTGGCCAACTGAAAAGTATGAAAATAAAAAATATGAGCATGTACAATACTCAATACTTGGTTGGAGCTCCTTTTGCCTCAATTACTGCGTTAATGCGGCGTGGCATGGAGTCGATGAGTTTCTGGCACTGCTCAGGTGTTATGAGAGCCCAGGTTGCTCTGATAGTGGCCTTCAACTCTTCTGCGTTTTTGGGTCTGGCATTCTGCATCTTCCTTTTCACAATACTCCACAGATTTTCTATGGGGCTAAGGTCAGGGGAGTTGGCGGGCCAATTTAGAACAGAAATACCATGGTCCGTAAACCAGGCACGGGTAGATGTTGCGCTGTGTGCAGGCGCCAAGTCCTGTTGGAACTTGAAATCTCCTTCTCCATAGAGCAGGTCAGCAGCAGGAAGCATGAAGTGCTCTAAAACTTGCTGGTAGACGGCTGCGTTGACCCTGGATCTCAGGAAACAGAGTGGACCGACACCAGCAGATGACATGGCACCCCAAACCATCACTGATGGTGGAAACTTTACACTAGACTTCAGGCAACGTGGATCCTGTGCCTCTCCTGTCTTCCTCCAGACTCTGGGACCTCGATTTCCAAAGGAAATGCAAAATTTGCATGGTTGGGTGATGGTTTGGGGTGCCATGAATCTGCTGGTGTCGGTCCACTCTGTTTCCTGAGATCCAGGGTCAACGCAGCCGTCTACCAGCAAGTTTTAGAGCACTTCATGCTTCCTGCTGCTGACCTGCTCTATGGAGATGGAGATTTCAAGTTCCAACAGGACTTGGCGCCTGCACACAGCGCAAAATCTACCCGTGCCTGGTTTACGGACCATGGTATTTCTGTTCTAAATTGGCCCGCCAACTCCCCTGACCTTAGCCCCATAGAAAATCTGTGGGGTATTGTGAAAAGGAAGATGCAGAATGCCAGACCCAAAAACGCAGAAGAGTTGAAGGCCACTATCAGAGCAACCTGGGCTCTCATAACACCTGAGCAGTGCCAGAAACTCATCGACTCCATGCCACGCCACATTAACGCGGTAATTGAGGCAAAAGGAGCTCCAACCAAGTATTGAGTATTGTACATGCTCATATTTTTCATTTTCATACTTTTCAGTTGGCCAACATTTCTAAAAATCCCTTTTTTGTATTAGCCTTAAGTAATATTCTAATTTTGTGACACACGGAATTTTGGATTTTCATTTGTTGCCACTTCAAATCATCAAAATTAAATGAAATAAACATTTGAATGCATCAGTCTGTGTGCAATGAATAAATATAATGTACAAGTTACACCTTTTGAATGCAATTACTGAAATAAATCAAGTTTTTCAAAATATTCTAATTTACTGGCTTTTACCTGTATATATATTTATATATTATTTGTATATATTTATTTATTTATTTATATATGCACCTTATTGCTTTTTATCCTGCACTACCATGAGCTTATGTAACGAAATTTCGTTCTTATCTGTGCTGTAAAGTTCAAATTTGAATGACAATAAAAAGGAAGTCTAAGTCTAAGTCTAAGTGCTGCTAGTTGAATAATACTATAAAGTGTGTTCATAAATGTGTAGAATAAAATCTTAAATTATCAATGACGTCGAGTGGTTTGAACAAAACTTAGAAACAAGTTCGGTTTTACATTTTCAAATGTTGGTCACGTATCAGAAGTTTTATGTCAAACACACAAACAATTTGACAGACTTCAAGTAAGTTTCATTTGAAAACATGTCAACATAATTGTGGAAAGATTCACGATAAATATGACACGACTCTTAAGCCTTGTTTGTTTGTGTACACAACGTCTATGAATGATTAGGTTGTAAATATGTATAGTTAGTTACTCATGTGCATTATATTCAACAATTAATATGACTAAGCATGTAATGATGTTATGTATTATAATCAACAATTAATATGACTAAGCATGTAATGATGTCATGTATTATATTCAACAATTAATATGACTAAGCATGTAATGATGTCATGTATTACTCACTCAGGTCGCAGGACAATAGCGGAACCAATGTAGGGGGAACTTAAGGGCGGGGGACACAGGAAATGATGACATGTGTTGTGTGTTGGACACCAGAAAGTGGAAGAAGAAAGAGCGGGAATAAAAGGCAGAAAAAGGCAATAAGCTTTTTTTGTGTATTATTAAGCTTAGAGTGCACTAACTAATAAGTGACAAGTTGGACACACAAAAAATTTATTAGTAATTGATGTATTATTGCGAGTAATGTCTGCTAAAGTAACTTATACCCTTAAGACAATCGTAGCAGTAGTGTAATGTTAGGTTGTATGCGTTTATGACACGTGATCACTTTACGTCATAGCGCAGAAACAAGCTGATTGCATTTGATTTTCACAATAAAGGAAGCCCCACTTCCGCGGGGCATCAATAAATAATATTACCGTATTTTCCGCACTATAAGGCGCACCGGATTATTAGCCGCACCTTCTATGAATTACATATTTCATAATTTTGTCCACCAATAAGCCGCCCCGGACTATAAGCCGCGCCTACGCTGCGCTAAAGTGAATGTCAAAAAAACGCTGCGCTAAAGTGAATGTCAAAAAAACAGTCAGATAGTTCAGTCAAACTTTAATAATATATTGAAAACCAGCGTTCTAACAACTCTGTCCCAAAATGTACGCAAATGTGCAATCACAAACATAGTAAAATTCAAAATGGTGTAGAGCAATAGTAACATAATGTTGCTCGAACGTTAATGTCACAACACACAAAATAAACATAGCGCTCACCTTCTGAAGTTATTCTTCATTCGTAAATCCTTCGAATTCTTCGTCTTCGGTGTCCGAATTGAAAAGTTGCGCAAGCGTGGTATCCAAAATGGCCGGTTCCGTCTCGTCGAAGTCATCGGGAGTCAGTGTCGCTGTTGTTCTGTGAATCCTGCCTTCCGGAAAGCTCGGACCACAGTTGTGACCGAAATATCTGCCCAGGCATTTACGATCCACTGGCAAATGTTGGCGTATGTCGTCCGGCGCTGTCTGCCCGTCTTAGTGAAGGTGTGTTCGCCTTCGGAGCTGTGTGAAAAAAGCCACCCGGCCTCTTCGCGTAAACTTCCCTTAACCACTCGCTCATCTTTTCTTCATCCATCCATCCCTTCGAGTTAGCTTTTATGATGACGCCGGCTGGAAAGGTCTCTTTTGGCAAGGTCTTCCTTTTGAATATCACCATGGGTGGAAGTTAGCATGGCAAGCTAGAACCACAGTGAAGGATGACTTCTCATTCCCTGTGGTGCGAATATTCACCGTACGTGCTCCCGTTCCACAGTGCGGTTCACAGGAATATCAGTTGCTGTGAAATACGGTAGTAATCCGTGTGCGGATGGAGAGATTGCGTCTTTTTATGAACCGGATCCTTGTCGCGTAGTAGGAGCCATTTTGTGGTCTTTACAGATGTAAACAGGAAATGAAACGTACGGTGATATCCGCGCGTTTTTTCTTCTTCTTCCGGGGGCGGGTAGAAGAAGAAGCGCTTCCTGTTCTATGGGGGCGGGTGCTTTCCTTGGCGGTTGCTTGCGTAGAAGAAGAAGCGCTTCCTGTTCTACCGGGAAAAAAGATGGCGGCTGTTTACCGAAGTTGCGAGATCGAAACTTTATGAAAATGAATCGTAATAAAGCGCACCGGGTTATAAGGCGCACTGTCAGCTTTTGAGAACATTTGTGGTTTTTAGGTGCGCCTTATAGTGCGGAAAATACGGTATACACTGGAGGGGAGGGAACAGGTGGTAGAGGTGAACGGCACCGTGCCCCCCCCCCTCTCAGTAAGCTGTGGAGTCCCCCAAGGCAGTATATTGGGGCCTTTACTGTTCCTAATATACATAAACGACTTGTCATCGGCATGCGACTGTGAATTGTTCTTGTTTGCGGATGACTCGGCCCTGCTGGTATCAGACAAGGACAAGTCACAGGTGGAGAAAATCCGCAGTGCTGAACTCTATAGAACATGCACCTGGCTCGCTGACAACAAGCTATCCATACACTTGGGTAAAACGGAATCCATCCTGTTTGGGTCCCACATCAACCTTAAGAAAGTCAATGACTTCACTATAAAAGTGGGTGACATTGTTATCACCAGGAAAGATGAGGTCACCTACCTAGGTTCCATTCTAGAGGCTAATCTTTCCTGTGATAAAATGGCAACCAAGGTAATCAAAGAGGTCAACCAATGAACAAGATTTCTCTATAGAATCTCCTCTCTGGTCAACAAAAGCACCATGAAGATTCTGGCGGGAACTCTCGTTCAACCCTTTTTCGATTACACATGCAACTCCTGGTACCCTAGCACCTCCAAAACCCTCAAATCTAAACTCCAAACATCCCAGAACAAGCTAGTCAGATTACTTCTACACCTCCACCCCAGATCCCACCTCACTCCTACCCACTTCTCCAAAGTGGGCTGGCTCAGGGTGAAGGACAGAGTAAAACAACTTGCACTGAGCCTAGTCTATAAAATCCGCTACACCTCCCTGATACCGAAGTACATGTCATACTACTTCCTTAACGTAAATGACCGCCATAACCACAACACCAGGGGGAGCTCCACTAACCACGTTTAACCCAGATTCCGATCTAACAACGGTCTTAACTCATTCTCCTTCTATGCCACATCAATGTGGAATGCACTCCCAACAGGTGTAAAAGAAAGGGCATCTCTATCCTCCTTCAAAACCGCAATAAAAGTACACCTCCAGGCAGCTACAACCCTAAATTAACACCCTCCCCGGACTGTTAATAATCAAGGTAAATAATCAAATGTAGATACTTTTTCTTATGCCTTCTGATCTCTCTCTCCCTCTCTTTCTCTGTTCTCAATTGTTGATGACTGATGATAACAGTAAATAATGTAAATAATTCAATGTATACACCCTGATGATTATCTTGTGTGATGACTGTATTATGATGATAGTATATATCTGATAGTATATATCTGTATCATGAATCAATTTAAGTGGGCCCCGACTTAGTTGAAAAACGTATTCGGGTGTTACCATTTAGTGGTCAATTGTACGGAATATGTACTTCACTGTGCAACCTACTAATAAAAGTCTCAATCAATCAATTAAAACTTGTTGTTAATAAATAGTATTATACTCTTGTTGTTAATAAATAGTATTATACTCTTGTTGTTAATAAATACTATTATACTCTTGTTGTTAATAAATAGTATTATACACTTGATGTTAGGAATGGTATGGCACTTCAACGTCGTATGTGAGTCAAGGCAGGTGGCCAAATACTTTTGTTAATATAGTGTATCATCAAACAATAACTCAACTTACATTTGACTCAGCAATATTATAGTTCAACATGATTGTCACCACTAGATGTCGCTACAACAACACAATATGTACACTTTTAGTCCTTTTCTTCTTTCATTCCCACAAGTCACACTTTTGTCATACATTATGAAATGTATTTAGTTACAGTATCATGTACTAAGTGTCATACATTATGAAATGTATTTAGTTACAGTATCATGTACTAAGTATCATACATTATGAAACGTATTTAGTTACAGTATCATGTACTAAGTGTCATACATTATGACTTGTATTTAGTTACAGTATGATGTACTGAGTATCATACATTATGACTTGCATTTAGTTACAGTATCATGTACTGAGCGTCATACATTGTGACTTGTATTTAGTTACAATATCATGTACTGAGTGTCATACATTATGACTTGTATTTAGTGACAGTATCATGTACTAAGTATCATACATTATAACTTGTATTTAGTTACAGCATCATGTACTAAGTGTCATTCATTATGACTTGTATTTATTTACAGTATCATGTACTAAGCACCAGACATTATGAAATGTATTTAGTTACAGTATCATGTACTAGGTATCATACATTATGACTTGTATTTACCGTATTTTCCGCACTATAAGGCGCACCTAAAAACCACAATTTTTCTCAAAAGCTGACAGTGCGCCTTATAACCCGGTGCGCTTTATTACGATTCATTTTCATAAAGTTTCGATCTCGCAACTTCGGTAAAGAGCCGCCATCTTTTTTCCCGGTAGAACAGGAAGCGCTTCTTCTTCTACGCAAGCAACCGCCAAGGAAAGCACCCGCCCCCATAGAACAGGAAGCGCTTCTTCTTTTACTGTAAGCAACCACCCGCCCCCGGAAGAAGAAGAAAAAACGCGCGGATATCACCGTACGTTTCATTTCCTGTTTACATCTGTAAAGACCACAAAATGGCTCCTACTAAGCGACAAGGATCCGGTTCATAAAAAGACGCAATCTCTCCATCCGCACACGGATTACTACCGTATTTCACAGCAACTGATATTCCTGTGAACCGCACTGTGGAACGGGAGCACGTACGGTGAATATTCGCACCACAGGGAATGAGAAGTCATCCTTCACTGTGGTTCTAGCTTGCCATGCTAACTTCCACCCATGGTGATATTCAAAAGGAAGACCTTGCCAAAAGAGACCTTTCCAGCCGGCGTCATCATAAAAGCTAACTCGAAGGGATGGATGGATGAAGAAAAGATGAGCGAGTGGTTAAGGGAAGTTTACGCGAAGAGGCCGGGTGGCTTTTTTCACACAGCTCCGAAGGCGAACACACCTTCACTAAGACGGGCAGACAGCGCCGGACGACATACGCCAACATTTGCCAGTGGATCGTAAATGCCTGGGCAGATATTTCGGTCACAACTGTGGTCCGAGCTTTCCGGAAGGCAGGATTCACAGAACTGCTGCACAACAACAGCGACACTGACTCCGATGACTTCGACGAGACGGAGCCGGCCATTTTTGGATCCCACGCTTGCGCAACTTTTCAATTCGGACACCGAAGACGAAGAATTCGAAGGATTTACGAATGAAGAATAACTTCAGAAGGTGAGCGCTATGTTTATTTTGTGTGTTGTGACATTAACGTTCGAGCAACATTATGTTGCTATTGCTCTACACCATTTTGAATTTTACTATGTTTGTGATTGCACATTTGCGTACATTTTGGGACAGAGTTGTTAGAACGCTGGTTTTCAATATATTATTAAAGTTTGACTGAACTATCTGACTGTTTTTTTGACATTCCCTTTAGCGCAGCGTAGGCGCGGCTTATAATCCGGGGCGGCTTATTGGTGGACAAAGTTATGAAATATGTAATTCATTGAAGGTGCGGCTAATAATCCGGTGCGCCTTATAGTGCGGAAAATACGGTAGTTAAAGTATCATGTACTAAGTATCATACATTATGAAATGTATTTAGTTACAGTATCATGTACTAAGTAAGTGATAATAAAACTTTAAGACCAAACAAGCGTTGAATAACGGAGTGTGCTTTTGCGACAGAAGTCCTTTCTTTACACTACAGTCCTACCTTATATGGAAGATACATTTGATTGTTGATTTTCACAATAAAGGAAGCCCCAAACTAGTATTATACTCTTGTTGTTCCTCCCCACGGAGATCTTTAGTAAAAGGCGAAAGATTTATGCGATGTGAAGAGAAAGAAGAGTGAAGTGTGGAATGTTACTATCGTCCATCCATCCATCCATCCATTTTCTTCCGCTTATCCGAGGTCGGGTCGCGGGGGCAGCAGCCTAAGCACACAGGGAGGCGTTCGGGTGGCATCTTGAGCAGATGCCTGAACCACCTCATCTGGCTCCTCTCCATGTGGAGGAGCAGCGGCTTTACTCTGAGCTCCTCCCGGATGACAGAGCTTCTCACCCTGTCTCTAAGGGAGAGCCCCGCCACCCGGCGGAGGAAACTCATTTCGGCCGCTTGTACCCGTGATCTTGACCTTTCGGTCATAACCCAAAGCTCATGACCATAGGTGAGGATGGGAACGTAGATCGACCGTTAAATTGAGAGCTTTGCCTTCCAGCTCAGCTCCTTCTTCACCACAATGGATCGATACAGCGTCCGCATTACTGATGACGCCGCACCGATCCGCCTGTTGATCTCACGATCCACTCTTCCCTCACTCGTGAACAAGACTCCTAGGTACTTGAACTCCTCCACTTGGGGCAAGATCTCCTCCCCAACTTGGAGATGGCACTGCACCCTTTCCCGGGCGAGAACCATGGACTCGGACTTGGAGGTGCTGATTCTCATCCCAGTCGCTTCACATTCGGCTGCGAACCGATCCAGTGAGAGCTGAAGATCCTGGCCAGTTGAACCCATCAGGACCAGATCATCTGCAAAAAGCAGAGACCTAATCCTGCAACCACCAAACCAGATCCTCTCAACGCCCTGACTGCGCCTAGAAATTCTGTCCATAAAAGTTATGAACAGAATTGGTGACAAAGGGCAGCCTTGGCGGAGTCCAACCCTCACTGAAAACTGGTCCGACTTACTGCCGGCAATGCGGACCAAGCTCTGACACTGATCGTACAGGGAGCGGACCGCCACAATCAGACAGTCTGATACCCCATACTCTCTGAGCACTCCCCACAGGACTTCCCGAGGGACACGGTCGAATGCCTTCTCCAAGTCCACAAAGCACATGTAGACTGGTTGGGCAAACTCCCATGCACCCTCAAGGACCCTGCCGAGAGTATAGAGCTGGTCTACCGTTCCACAACCAGTTCCTCCTGGATCCGAGGTTCGACTATCCGGCGTAGCCTCCTCTCCAGTACACCTGAATAGACCTTACCGGGAAGGCTGAGTAGTGTGATGCCACGATAGTTGGAACCACACCATGAATTGATTAACGTGGAACCCGACTTAAACAAGTTGAAAAACTTATTGGGGTGTTACCATTTAGTGGTCAATTGTACGGAATATGTACTGTACTGTGCAATCTACTAATAAAAGTTTCAATCAATCAATCAAAACACCCTCCGGTTCACCTTCTTAAGGAGAGGAACCACCACCCCGGTCTGCCAATCCAGAGGTACCGCCCCCAATGTCCACGCGATGTTGCAGAGTCTTGTCAACCCACAGCATCCAGAGCCTTAAGGAACTCCGGGCGGATCTCATCCACCCCCGGGGCATTGCCACCGAGGAGCTTTTTAACTACCTCGGCAACCTCAGCCCCAGAAATAAGAGAGCCCACCACAGATTCCCCAGGCACTGCTTCCTCATAGATGTGTTGGTGGGACTGAGGAGGTCTTCGAAGTATTCCCTCCACCGATCCACAACATCCGCAGTCGAGGTCAGCAGAACACCATCAGCACCATACACGGTGTTGATAGTGCACTGCTTCCCCTTCCTGAGGCGGCAGATGGTGGTCCAGAATCACTTCACAGCCGTCTGGAAGTCGTTTTCCATGGCTTTCCCAAACTCATCCCTTGTCCGAGTTTTTGCCTCTGCGACCGCTGAAGCCGCACACCGTTTGACCTGTCGGTACCTGTCCGCTGCCTCTGGAGTCCAATGTGTCAAAAGGACACAATAGTACTCTTTCTTCAGGCTGACGACATCCCTCACCGCTGCTGTCCACCAGCAGGTCCTGGGATTACCACCACGGCAGACACCAACTACCTTGCGGCCACAGCTCCAATCAGCCGCCTCGACAATAGAGGAACTGAACATGGTTCACTCGGACTCAATGTCCAGCACTTTCCTCGTGATATGTTCAAAGTTCTTCCAGAGGTGTGAATTGAAACTCTCTCTGACAGTAGACTCTGTGACTAAGTCCATTTCCAGACAGAGCATATTAACTTAAGGTGGCACCATTTAGTTGACTAATATAATACATGTCATTTCATCACATCACTCACAACAACGCAGTGCCACCTTAAAAAACTGGAATAGTCTTTTGCTCAAGTATCGTAAAGCTTTATTTTACTGCTGAGTGTATTCACAAAGCATTCTGGGAGTGAAAACAAAATGTCATTACAAGTGTAATACAAGTTATTACCGTCACATATTAAATTGTTATATGATGAATATGAAGTAAAAGACGCGTGTGTGTTTATATTGTTAAAGACCAGGGGCGTCACTAGCTTTTAAAGACAGGGGGGGCTAAGCCCCCAGGAGATGCCCAGGATGTGAGCGAACGTAGCGCACGAGCACAAAACCTCACAAACGGCTAACAAATACTTAGAAATTATTCATTGTTATTATTATTATTTCAGTCGGTTTATTTTCAGTCTGTGTTCAGTACAACAACAAACATGGGTTTGCACAGTGACATTTTGTTTACAGCATCAACAAGAAACAATTACTTGCTTGATCCTTCAAGATACACTGACACACAATGAAAGTCATGGCATTAGCCTCTATGTTATTAATTCACAACATAGAGGCGAATGCCACGACTTTCGCTCACAATACAATAATTGTTTGTTCCCAAATATTTTGAAGTTGCACAGATTACATTTTGGGCACATATGTGACTAAAATGGTTGTAAATTCAAGCCCTGGAAATATTACTTAATTACTTGAATTAAAGTAATATCTGGATCGGGATAATTTGGCTTATATGTAATATATTTATATATATATATATATATATATATATATATATATATATATATATATTATGGCAAGCCATTAAGGAAATTAAATATATATGGAAGTCTGAATAGAAATGAGAAACCTTTATATATACTGTAAATAAGAAAGCCTTAGAGTCCGTCTGCTGATCTGAAAAAGAGCCAAAGCTGTCAAAGAGCTGAGGGACCATCTTCAAATTTCAATGCTGAAACAAATAATGCAAACAATAAAATGTAACTTCCAGGGCTTGAGATTAACGTAGTCCCATCGTCCCGGGGACGGTAAAAAAATGCCCGGGATGAAATTAAATGCTCTCCGGGACGATGGCTTTTAACCATTTTTTTTCTTTTTATGTATTTATTCATTTTACATTTTATATTAAATGTCTTGGTTTTTCCTCCCTCTGAAAATCCTATGAAATGTTTAACAAGCCATCCTATAACAATACAACAGCTATTAATGTAACAATACAATAAAACAAATATATTTAATGATCTTTCTTTCATTATTTTAACAATAGGCTAATGTATATTACTTTATATGGATTCTACAAGAAACACAAAACTTAAAAACTAAATTATTTACAATTGCAGACAAAAGGTTTCGTGCAGCTTCACTCATTGTAAAGGAAGACGGAAGTCCACGCAGGAAAAAAATGACTACAAAGATGGTGTCTGGGTTTTTCTTATATATATATATATATATATATATATATATATATATATATATATATATATATATATATATATATATATATGTATATATATATATATATACATATGTATATATATACATATACATATGTATATATATACATATATATATATATATATACATATATAAATATATGTATATATACATATATATATATATATATATATATATATATATATATATATATATATATATATATATATATATATGTATATATATATATATATATATATATATATACACAGTATATATATTTATATATATATTTTATATATATACATGTAAATAAAAATATATATACATATATATATATATATATGTATATATATATATATATATGTATATATAAATACATATTAAGTCTTTCATACACATATATATATATATATATATATATATATATATATATATGAAAGACTTAAAGGTATACGAGATAGGCTCCAGCTCCCCCCGCGACCGCAAAGAGAATAAGCGGTAGAAAATGGATGGATGGATAGAGGATGTTGTAGATCATGTTGACTATTGGTCCTCATAATTGTCAATCATTCTGGTGATGTTACGTAAGGACATATGTATATATATATATATATATATATATATATATATATATATATATATATATATATATATATATATATATATATCAAATAAAACAAATGGCTTTTCGATAAGCCATTTTTTATTTATTTATTTATTACAACGCCAAAATAGGCCTAACAACGGCAATGGTTGTAATTCTGTAGCACTTTGAGATTTGGAATCAAATGTAAAGTAGATTACAAATACAATCTATTATATATATGTCCTTACGTAACATCACCAGAATGATTGACAATTAGGAGAATATTTATTTATATCTATCATTATTCTCCTACTCACCTTTCCAGTAGAGGCCTCTCCCCTCTCACTTTATGTGCTCTTCTGCCCTGACTCCTACAGGTCAATATGGGCTGTGGAGTAATTATTATTATTATCTACTGATGATAGTCATACGTGAATGAGCTCAGCTCCTGTTCTCCTCCATGTGTAAAGTGAGAAACACAGCTGATGCTCCAGAAGGAAGTAACCCCAAAGATAGCAAATGGTAAAAAAAGAGTGCACATTTAACTTTATAAATAACCAGGACCTTCATGATGCATTTCAGGCAAACTAGCTAACTAAGTAGCAGCATTGTTTTAGAGTGGGAATGTAACTTTTTGTCAAACACAGACCTGGTGTAAAGTGGAGCTAATACATTTTAATACAAGCAGTGATGAATACTTACTTTCTTGAAAAAGTTTCTTTTGTCCATTTTGCAACCGTTCACGTTCTTGTTCTGCAGTGCTGTGTGCTTCGTACACCTGCAGGACCGCAAGCAAGGTCGCAGAGAAAATGCGGACTGGATTTTGAGTGATGTGAGCATTTTCTATATGAACAAGTCCAAGGACCGCAAGCAAGGTTGCAGAGAAAATGTGGACTGGATTTTGAGTGATGTCGGCATTTTCTATATGAACAAGTGGAATGGATTGGATACTGACGCACTAAAGGGGCGCTCTACCTTACGCTATGAAGTAAGGGGAAACTGAGTGAATAATGACAGGTTATATGATTATTTATTTAAACTCATATTCGGGCCACTTTATAATGAATATGTCGGCATGTACTTGTAAAAAAATAAAAATAAAAAAACAATTTCTATTTTATTTTTTCGCACCAAATTATTTAGGGGGGCTTAAGAATATTTTAAGGGGGCTTGAGCCCCCCTAAAATAGGCCTAGCAACGCCAATGTTAAAGACAATAGGTTTCCTTTTTAGTTGCCTTTAAGGAACTCAGTCTCTTGCGCATGCGCCGTACCATCAGCACGCTACGAAGGTATGCCGTCATGAGATGTATTATTGTCATGTTGTATTTAAAAGTAAAGAAAGTATGACTGTAGTAAGTCACTAATGAGTTTGGTCGAATATTGAATGTTCTTGTAGTTGATTTATGATCGCTGAAGAGAAACAAAGCAAAGTAAAAATGTAAGAAAGATGTGATTTATTAGTAGATCGCACATTACAGTACATATTCTGTACAATTGACCACTAAATGGTAACACCCGAATAAGTTTTTCAACTTGTTTAAGTCGGGGTCCACGTTAATCAATTCATGGTAAAAAGGTGTTGTCAATCATGTCTTTAAATCATACACGGCAGTAAACAAAATAATAATAATAATAATACCAATATATGGAGTGACACTTATTGTGTTTATGATGAATGACAACTGCTATTATTTATAGATACTCTTCAAACGTTTATTGCAACATATATACTCCATTATTAGTGTGTACTGTATAGTGTAAACAATGTATATATTACTTTCTATAATGTTGTCCCTTGAGAATATAAACTGTCATTCTAATACTTGTGAAGAGTTTCATTTCATTCACTTCTGGGAGATACTAGTGATATTTATCTATTAAATGTATTTTCTTACGACTATTGTTTAATAATACTTTGATTACACCATAATGATAATAATGTGTTTTTATTAGTGATTATTTCCTGGGGCTAGTTGTCACATTATAAACATTTAAATGGTGAGTAAGTGCATGAAATCAAATGGAACGACTATTTGTGTCTTTAACAAAAGTGTTTTTACACACTAGATTTATGTTACTGAATTTTTTGCAATTTAATTTTGTGAGTTACATTTTTTTAAACAAATTGTGCTGACAATTTTACTTTTAAAGTAAAGTTAAAAAGTTAAAGTACCAATGATTGTCTCACACACACACTAGGTGTGGTGAAATTTGTCCTCTGCATTTGACCCATCCCCTTGTTCACCCCCTGGGAGGTGAGGGGAGCAGTGGGCAGCAGCGGTGCCATGCCCGTGAATCATTTTGGTGATTTAACCCCCAATTCCAACCCTTGATGCTGAGTGCCAAGCAGGGAGGTAATGGGTCCCATTTTTATAGTCTTTGGTATGACTCGGGCGGGGTTTGAACTCACAACCTACCGATCTCAGGGCGGACACTCTGACCACTAGGCCACTGAGTGGTTAGAGTAGTAAAAAAGTGTGAGCAAAATGCATTTGTTTAAAAATGCAGTGTTTTAGAATTCAGTGTATAGAAATTGAGTGTTTTAAAACTCAGAGTAAAAATAATCAGTGTAAAAAAACCAGGGTATAAAAATGATTTTGTTAAATATTTAGTGTAAAATAATCTGTGTATAAAAATCCAGTGTAAAAAATTCAGTGCCGAACAATTTGTGGCTTCAAAACTTAAGACCCACTTCCAGTAAATTAAGACTGAAGCAATCGATCCTGTCTCAGAAGCAGGTGTCTGCATGATTTTTTTTTACATTAAATCTTTACACAATTAATTTTTTACAGTGAGTTTTTACGCACCACCATTTTTTTTTAGACTGAATTTTTATACAATGTTTTTTTTGCACTGAATTTTTCTGCACCAATTTCTTTTACACTGAAATGTATACACTACGTTTTTATCAAATATTTTTTTGTACTAAATTTGTATACAAATATTTGTTTACAGTGAATTTTTACGTACCACGTTTTTTTCACAAATTTTTTTAATATAGATTTTTTATACACATTTTTTTTTGCACTGAATTTTTATACACTGAATTTTTATGCAACATTTTCTTTTCACTGATTTTTGTACACTGAATTTTTATACAATTTAAAAAAAAATTTGCATCGAACTTTTACATTCTGAATATTTATATACCAAATTTTTCTAAAAAAAATGTTTTACACTGAATTTTTATACAATTATTTTTTTTGCACTGAATTTTCGTAGGCTGAATTTTTACACAGCTAATTTTTTTTACAGATTTTTTTTTACACTGAATTTTTACACCAATTTTTTTGTACTGAATTTTTCTACACTAACTTTGTATACAATGTTCTTTTACAGTCAATTTTTACGCACCGATTTGTTTTTAATGATTTTTTTAACACATATTGTTTTATACAATGATTTTTTGCACTGAATTTTCATATGCTGAATTTTTACACACCAAATTTTTTTTCACTGAATTTTTTTTACACTGAATTTTTATACTCTAAGTTATTATAAAATGATTTTTTTGTACTAACTTTTTATGCAAATATTTTTTTACAGTAAATTTTTACGCACCAATTGTTTTTTACTGATTTTTTTACACTGAAGTTTAAAACAGTGTATTTAAAAAAAATATGATACAATTTTAAAGTTGCAAAATTCAAAGGCGAGAAATTCACTTCCAAAAATTCTCCCAAAACGTCTTGAAGGTCGATGAAGGACGTTTGACATCAAGAACATTTAGGGTTTGTCACAATTTTTGGCCAAAATCATTCCTACAAATCCTCTTTTTGCATGAAGACACCTTCTCAGTGGGCGGGGGGCTGTCACACACACACACACACACACACACACACACACACACACACACACGCACACACATAATGAAGTGTGTGTGTGTGCATGTGTGTGTGTGTGTGTTAGCAGCAGAGAGAAGAGAGTAGAATGTTCCTCAGTCTTTTTCTCCAACATGAAGATGAATGTTTGCAAGATCTTCTTCTTCTTTTTCTTCATGACGCTTCTTCCCTCCGCCGTGAGTACTAAATATTCTCTCACTACTTACTCAAATACTCTCTCAGTGTACTACCTGCAGAAATACTCTCAGTAAATAGAGACATAATTAATGAGTAAATACAGAAGTATTTTATCAGTAAATACATAAATACTTTAGGAGTTATTACATAAATATTTAGGAGTTAATATATAAATACTTTGAGTAAATCCATAAATTCTTTGAGTTAATACATAAATACTTTATGAGTAAATATAAATACTTTATGCGTTAATACATAAATACTTTAGGAGTTAATACATCAATATTTTAGGAGTTAATACATAAATACTGTATGAGTAAGTAGAGAAATACTCCTAAATACTTGTATGTTTTATGTTGTTATGCACCAGATATATTTTCTTAACAAGTTCTGATTTTTTACTTATTTATGTATTTTTTACAGTCTTTTATTTTGTAAACACATGATATCTGTGAGGAAATGACATCAGAACTTTGGGAGACGATATCCTGCTAATTGTTTGTGTCACCTCTGTTGCTAGGCAGACTTGCATGGTAACTGCCCAAGGGCTGCAGGGTAACTGCCCCAGGGCTCCATGGTAACTGCCCCAGGGCTGCAGGGTAACTGCCCCAGGGCTGCAGGGTAACTGCCCCGTGAGAAGAAGGACAAAAGTGTCACGGCAAAGTTAAAAAACATGAAAAATTAGTATGCCAAACTGAAGAGCTTCGATGGAATGAACAAGCAGTAACTTCCATGTTGAAAAGCAATACAAATATATTTAAACATTAAAACCAAGGCTTTCCATCCAAGCTGATGGAGGCTGAGAGGTGCAACGTGCCCAAAGATAGGTGTGGCATCACACTCACAAATATAGGTGTGGCGTCACACTCACAAAGATAGGTGGGACATCGCACTCACAGAGATAGGTGTGGCATCGCACTCACAAAGATAGGTGTGGCATCACACTCACAAAGATAGGTGTGGCATCACACTCGCAAAGATAGGTGTGGCATCACACTCGCAAAGATAGGTGTGGCATCGCACTCACAAAGATAGTTGTGGCATTGCACTCACAAAGATAGGTGCGGCATCACACTCACAAAGATAGGTGTGGCATCACACTCGCGAAGATAGGTGTGACATCGCACTCACAAAGATAGGTGTGGCATCGCACTCACAAAGATAGGTGTGGCATCACACTCGCAAAGATAGGTGTGGCATCACACTCGCAAAGATAGGTGTGGCATCGCACTCACAAAGATAGGTGTGACATCGCACTCACAAAGATAGGTGTGGCATCGCACTCACAAAGATAGGTGTGGCATCACACTCGCAAAGATAGGTGTGGCATCACACTCGCAAAGATAGGTGTGACATCGCACTCACAAAGATAGGTGTGGCATCGCACTCACAAAGATAGGTGTGGCATCACACTCGCAAAGATAGGTGTGGCATCACACTCGCAAAGATAGGTGTGGCATCACACTCGCGAAGATAGGTGTGACATCGCACTCACAAAGATAGGTGTGGCATCGCACTCACAAAGATAGGTGTGGCATCACACTCGCAAAGATAGGTGTGGCATCGCACTCGCAAAGATAGGTGTGGCATCACACTCACAAAGATAGGTGTGGCATCGCACTCACAAAGATAGGTGTGGCATCGCACTCACAAAGATAGGTGTGGCATCACACTCACAAATATAGGTGTGGCGTCACACTCACAAAGATAGGTGGGACATCGCACTCACAGAGATAGGTGTGGCATCGCACTCACAAAGATAGGTGTGGCATCACACTCGCAAAGATAGGTGTGGCATCACACTCACAAAGATAGGTGTGGCATCGCACTCACAAAGATAGTTGTGGCATTGCACTCACAAAGATAGGTGCGGCATCACACTCGCGAAGATAGGTGTGACATCGCACTCACAAAGATAGGTGTGGCATCACACTCACAAAGATAGGTGTGGCATCGCACTCACAAAGATAGGTGTGGCATCGCACTCACAAAGATAGGTGTGGCATCACACTCGCAAAGATAGGTGTGGCATTGCACTTACAAAGATAGGTGCGGCATCACACTCACAAAGATAGGTGTGGCATCACACTCGCGAAGATAGGTGTGACATCGCACTCACAAAGATAGGTGTGGCATCGCACTCACAAAGATAGGTGTGGCATCACACTCGCAAAGATAGGTGTGGCATTGCACTTACAAAGACTTGAGGCTGGAATTGCTGCAAAGGTGCATCAACTAAGTATTGATCAGAGGCTCTCAATACTTACCTACATCTGAGTTTTTATTTATTTTAATAACTTTGCAAAATTTGGGGAAAAAAACAGAACAACTTTTACATTGTCATTTTGGGGTATTGTGTGTAGAATTTTGAGAACAAAAATTATTTGATTCCATTTTGGAATAAGGCTGTGTGGAGGTCTACCACCCGTGGGTCCACCTGATGCCGACAAACCTCCACGATAGCCCGGATGTCTGGTGTTAGAAATGTATTTTTATTTGGCAGCGCACACACGCTAGGAAAACACACCCAACTGTTCAGTTCCGCTCTGTGACTTTTCAGTCTCTCGCAATGTCCAGTGCACGTCTGCTCAATAACTCCAACTCCAACCCTCGTGTCTCGGCCCGGCTGCTGCTAATAAGCATGGCAGGTGATTGGATGATCAGTTCCAGCTGGGTAATCCAATCACCTTCCAGCTGTGCTTCGAGGCCGGTTCGTCCACACCCCGCTCCGCGGCAGGCCCGCAGACCATGCCCCCCTTCACATACCTCCACCGCCAGACTCAGGCCGGGTAGCCGTCTGGCCGCGCCTACCCCCCGCCCCTACGTGTGGGAGCGGGAGAGGAAGTCAGCCACGGCCATCTGCGCCCCCGGTCTGTGGATCACTCTGAAGTTGTAGGGTTGTAAAGCTAGATACCAACGGGTGATTCGCGCGTTGGCATCTTTCATGCGGTGGAGCCACTGGAGGGGTTTGTGGTCCGAGCAGAGGCCAAATGAGCGCCCCAGGAGGTAGTATGCCTCCCGGTCTGAGAGTTTTCGGCTAATGTACAGCACTGGGCGGTCGATGCCCCCCACCTGCTGGGACAAAACAGCGCCCAGCCCTCTGCCCGACGCGTCAGCCTGCAAACAGAACGGGAAAGAAAAATCAGGCATGTGCAGGACCGGCTCCTCGCAGAGGGCCTTCTTCACTCTCTCAAACGCCTGCTGGCACTGCCCCGACCACTGGACCAGTTCTGGAGCACCCTTTTGGGTGAGGTCGGTTAGTGGGCTGGTCAGGTTGGAAAACCGGGGGATGAACCTCTGGTAGTAACCTGCCAGCCCCAAAAACTGCCTCACATCTTTTTTCGTCTTGGGAGTCGGGCATGCCGCAATTGCTGCTGTTTTATCTACCTGCGGGCACACCTGCCCTCCTCCCAAGTGGTATTCCAGATACTGTACCTCCCTCCGGCCAACTGCGCACTTCGCCGGGTTGGCTGTAAGCCCTGCCCGCCTCAGGGACTCGAGCACCGCCCCCACCCTCTGCATATGCTCCGCTCAGCTGCCACTCTGGATGATAACATCATCCAGGTAGGCGACAGCATATGCAGCGTGGGGACGCAGTACCCGGTCCATGAGTCTCTGAAATGTGGCGGGCGCACCGAACAAGCCGAACGGAGGGGTCACGAACTGGTATAATCCTTCCGGAGTGGAGAACGACGTTTTGTCCTTGGACTCTGGAGACAAGGACACGGTTTTCCAGGTAGCGCACTTTAACCCCATGGCCGGCCACATGGGGTATGATAAGACACTCAACCGGGTAATGGTCCGGTTCTATTGGCCAGGCATCCGGGCAGACGTGCGCCGCTGATGTGCGACATCAGTGTGTAAAGGATATCACCACATGGGCTCAGGAACACTTCAGAAACCCACTGTCAGTAACTACAGTTGGTCGCTACATCTGTAAGTGCAAGATAAAACTCTCCTATGCAAGGCGAAAACCGTTTATCAACAACACCCAGAAACGTCGTCGGCTTCGCTGGGCCTGAGCTCATCTAAGATGGACTGATACAAAGTGGAAAAGTGTTCTGTGGTCTGACGAGTCCACATTTCAAATTGTTTTTGGAAACTGTGGACGTCGTGTCCTCCGGACTAAAGAGGAAAAGAACCATCCGGATTGTTATAGGCGCAAAGTTGAAAAGCCAGCATCTGTGATGGTATGGGGGTATATTAGTGCCCAAGACATGGGTAACTTACACATCTGTGAAGGCGCCATTAATGCTGAAAGGTACATACAGGTTTTGGAGCAACATATGTTGCCATCCAAGCAACGTTACCATGGACGCCCCTGCTTATTTCAGCAAGACAATGCCAAGCCACGTGTTACATCAACCTGGCGTTATAGTAAAAGAGTGCGGGTACTAGACTGGCCTGCCTGTAGTCCAGACCTGTCTCCCATTGAAAATGTGTGGCGCATTATGAAGCCTAAAATACCACAACGGAGACCCCCGGACTGTTGAACAACTTAAGCTGTACATCAAGCAAGAATGGGAAAGAATTCCACCTGAGAAGCTTAAAAAATGTGTCTCCTCAGTTCCCAAACGTTTCCTGAGTGTTGTTGAAAGGAAAGGCCATGTAACACAGTGGTGAACATGCCCTTTCCCAACTACTTAGGCACGTGTTGCAGCCATGAAATTCTAAGTTAATTATTATTTGCAAAAAAAAAAAAAAGTTTATGAGTTTGAACATCAAATATCTTGTCTTTGTAGTGCATTCAATTGAATATGGGTTGAAAAGGATTTGCAAATCATTGTATTCCGTTTATATTTACATCTAACACAATTTCCCAACTCATATGGAAACGGGATTTGTATATATATATATATATATATATATATATATATGTACAGATGTGTATGTAACACATACATGCATACATACACTCATTTAAATAAACAAAGATATATACATATATATCGATATATGTATATGTAACACAAACATGCGTACATAGGTATTTACATAAACATATGTGTATGTATATGTGTATATATATATATATATATATATATATATATATATATATATATATATATATACATACATATAATTATAGTACAATATATTATATATATAAATATATATACACATGTATTCATATATATAAGTATGCTTGCTGTCACTTACGTGAGAAAGCAGAAGTCCCATACAACGTGTGGCAGGGCCGGCACGCTGTTTGTAGTGGGCGCTAAATGCCGCACCATCACGGCACGTTCGAGGGGACAATTGCCTTGAAATTAGTAGTCTGCCGGAAAAATCTCGAGGGTTGACAAGTATGACGCTGTCAAGCGCCATTCATATTAAACCCGCGGCCGCACTAACATTCAATTTTCATAACAAGGTTTTTCATAATAAGGTGTGGGCCGAGTGTCTGAGGCCCATAGTTTATACATAGCACAAAGCAAAAAAAAAAACTTTGTATGCAGCGTTAATTCATTTTAAATTTCAAAAGATTTTTGTGTCTCCCATTGTTTTCTTTAATTTGTGAAACTGGTCAAAATGGCTCTTTGACTGGTAAAGGTTGCCGACCCCTGACATAGACTAAATCGCAAAGACAAATATTAAAAATAAAGATATTAATAAAGTCCACTTCAGTAAACAAGTAACCAGCTGCCAGCTGTACTCATCTTTTAATAATTTTGCCACACCTAGTGTGTGTGTGTGACAATCATTGGTACTTTAAATTTAACTTGTTTTATGTTCATGACCTTCATTGATTATTGATCAGATAATAATTCCGCATCTCAGAGGAGTAAACAAAACCCAAAACCAGTGAAGCTGGCACCTTGTGTAAATCATAAATAAACACATTTTCAATGAGAGACAGGTTTGGACTACAGGCAGGCCAGTCTAGTACCCGCACTCTTTTACTATGAAGCCACGCTGTTGTAACACCTGGCTTGGCATTGTCTTGCTGAAATAAGCAGGGGCGTCCATGGTAACGTTGCTTGGATGGCAACATATGTTGCTCCAAAAGCTGTATATACCTTTCAGCATTAATGGTGCCTTCACAGATGTGTACCTTACTCATGTCTTGGGCACTAATACACCCCCATACCATCACAGATTCTGCCTTTTACACTTTGAAACCAAGAACAGTTCGGATGGTTCTTTTTCTCTTTGGTCCGGAGGACACGACTTCCACAGTTTCCAAAAACAATTTGAAATGTGGACTCGTCAGACCACAGAACACTTTTTCACTTTGCATCAGTCCATCTGAATACACAGTACATAAAATATATACAGTACAGTACACACAGTACATAAAGAATATACACAGTATATACAGTACAGTGTAGCACACAGTACAATACATAGAGTACATACAGTATAGTGCACACAGTACATACAGTATATACAGCACACACAGTACAGTACACAGTACAGTACATAGCGTATATACAGTATAGTACACAGTACAAAGGGGATATACAGTACACACACTACAGGACATAGAATATATACAGTACAGTACAGTACAGTACATGGAGTATACAAAATACAGTACACAGTACAGTACATAGAGTACATAGAGTATAGTACATTTAGTACATACAACATAGTACACAATACATACAGTATATTCAGTACACACAGTACACACTACAGTACATATAATATATACAGTACAGTGCATAGAGTATATACAGTATAGTACACATAGTACATACAGCATAGTACACAATACTTATAGTATATACAGTACACACAGTATACATAGAATATATACAGTACAGCATTTGGAGTAAATACAGTATAGTACACAGTACATACAGTATAGTACACAGTATATACAGTACAGTACACATTACTGTACATAGAGTACATAGAGTACATATGGTATATAGAGTACATAGAGTAGAGGGAGTAATTGAGAGAGTAGTTTCAGGTGAGCTGACTAGAAAAAGGAGAAGTTAGAAAGTTGGTCAGGAGAAAGTTGCTGCTGTCATAACAAGGATGTGCTGTCAGAAAAAGTTGGTGAGTCACAGTGTAAAAGTTGTACCTCAAATTGTACTTTTTAATGAGGAGCAGCTGCAGTGTGACAAGTACATGTCACTTGTACTACTTCATTTACTTTATGTACTTCACCACAAACTTCCTGCTCGGAAGGAAAAGTCACCTTCTTTCTCCACAAGAATCTTTTTCACACCACTGTATGTTACATTTTATATACATATATATATATATATATATATATATATATATATATATATATATATATATATGTATATACCTATATATATATATATATATATATATATATATATATAAATATATATATATATATATATATATATATATATATATATATATATACACATACATAAATACATATATATGTATACATATGTATATATACACCAGTGACGTGCGGTGAGGTTGATGGCTGGTGAGGCACTGACTTCATCACAGTCAGATTTACAAAGATATGAACCCTAAAGAGTATCTTATTCACCATTTGATTGGCAGCAGTTAACGGGTTATGTTTAAAAGCTCATACCAGCATTCTTCCCTGCTTGGCACTCAGCATCAAGGGTTAGAATTGGGGGTTAAATCACCAAAAATGATTCCCGGGCGCGGCGCCGCTGCTGCCCACTGCTCCCCTCACCTCCCAGGGGGTGATCAAGGGGATGGGTCAAATGCAGAGGACAAATTTTACCACACCTAGTGTGTGTGACAATCATTGGTACTTTAACTTTACTTTAACTTTACACATACAAACTGTAGCACACAAAAAAGCACATTTAATAAATAAAAAAAACGTTATTATGGTCTTACCTTTACTTATAAATGAAGTCCATGCGCAGCTCCTTTTGAACAAAAGCATCGATAACTTGTTTAAAGAAGTCTTCCTTATCTTTCTTCAGTTTTAAAAATCTCGATGGAGATCTTCCTTTAATTATTACCTCCTGCTTCGATTGAAAGTCCAGTTTAGAAAACTGTTTTATTTTAGATATGTAATCCTCCATGTTAAACGTCCAGGCGGGAGGAAAAAATAAACGATCGCAGCTAATTGTTGCTGCTTGTTGTCACTTCTTCTGCAGCAGAGTAGTCGCATGAATGCTCCCTGGGATCACTAGCGCCCTCTACCACCAGGAGGCGGGATTTCTGCGAGCCTCACACAGTGCGTCTTCGCAGCAGTTTTATGATTGCTCAGCACAAGAAATACGTTACACACATACAGTTGTTGACAAAATACACTGTACATTATATACCTCAGCTAACTAAACTATGGAAATGTATAATATAATTCATATAGCAATACGGTCTCACTGCACAGCAGGCCAGCAGTTAGCCGAGTCCGCAATCCATGTTGAGGCACAACTGAGTGACGTGCCTCAACTGGCTGCTGATCACCGCAAGTCTCTTCTCAGTATTTGAACGGCAAATGTGAAAATTCAGCGATTTTGAATAAAAAAATCATTTAAAACTGGTGAAGTTAAATGGAAAATAACTTTAGAGTATAATCACTGGATACATATAACAATTTCATTTATTTTTTCTTTTTAATTTTTTTTTCTTTCCATGATGGCACGTGAAGCCCCGCCTCACCTGCCTCCCCTGACTGCACGTCGCTGATATATATATGTATATATATACATATATATATATATATATATATATATATATATATATATATATACATACATACATACATATGTATATATATATATATATACATATGTATATATATACATATACATATGTATATATATACATATATATATATATATATATACATATATAAATATATGTATATATACATATATATATATATATATATATATATATATATATATATATATATATGTATATATATATATATATATACACAGTATATATATTTATATATATATTTTATATATATACATGTAAATAAAAATATATATACACACACATATACAAAGTACAAAAGCAGTGAAGTTGTCACGTAAATAAAAAGAGAATACACTGATTTGCAAATCGTTTTGAACTTATATTCAATTGAATAGACTGCAAAGACAAGATGTTTAATTAATGTGGACTCGTCAGACCACAGAACACTTTTCCACTTTGCATCAGTCCATCTTAGATGAGCTCGGTCCCAGCAAAGCGTTTCTGGGTGTTGTTGATAAATGGCTTTGGCTTTGCATAGTACAGTTTTAACTTGCACTTACAGATGTAGCGACCAACTGTAGTTACTGACAGTGGTTTTCTGAAGTGTTCCTGAGCTCATGTTGATATCCTTTACACACTGATGTGGCTTTTTGATGCAGTACCGCCTGAGGGATCCAAGGTGCGTAATATCATGGCTTACGTGGAGTGATTTCTCCAGATTCTCTGAACCTTTTGATGATATTACGGACCGGAGATGGTGAAATCTCTAAATTCCTTGCAATAGCTGCTTGAGAAATGTTGTTCGTAAACAATTTGCTCAGGCATTTGTTGACAAAGTGGTGACCATCGCTCCATCCTTGTTTGTGAATGAGTGAGCATTTCATGGAAGCTGCTTTTATACCCAATCATGGCACCCACCTGTTCCCAATTAGCCTGTTCACCTGTGGGATGTTCCAAATAAGTATTTGATGAGCATTCCTCACCTTCCTCAGTCTTTTTTGCCACTTGTGCCAGCTTTTTTGAAACAGGCATCAAATTCCAAATGAACTAATATTTGCAAAAAATAACAAAGTTTCTCAGTGTGAACATGAAATATCTTGTCTTTGCAGTCTATTCAATTGAATATAAGTTGAAAATTACCATTTACACAACATGACAACATCACTGCTTTTGTACTTTGTATATATATATATATATATATATATATATATATATATATATATATATATATATATATATATATATATATATATATTACAATACTCACACATCCTATTTCAATATTTCATATCTGCTGACACAACACTTTAAGCCAAGGTTATACTATTTGTATTATTATTATTATTGTGTTTTTATTTATTTTTTATTACTGTGTATTTGTATTATTGTGTTGTTATTATTATTGTGTATTTTTATTATTGTGTTTTTATTATTATAATGTTTTTTATTATTATTGTGTTTTTTATTATTATTGTGTTTTTTATTATTTAGTTTTTATTATTATTGTTTTTTATTTTTATTGTGTTTTTATTATTATTGTGTTTTTTCATGATTATTGTGTTTTATTATGATTTAAATTGTGTAAGTTTTTAAAACATGATGGTAGTTTTGGAGACGAGGGTGCAGCACCACTCTTGAAGTGGTCAGGGAGTGAGGTTGACCAAAGCCCACATGGCCCAGAAGAAAGTAATTTAGTTCTTCCTGTCTGGTTCTTCGCAGGTCCAAGAAACAAGCAAAGCCTCTGGATGGAGAGCAGATGACGCAGGACGAGTAGACGGAGGACGAGTAGACGGAGGACGAGTAGGAGGAGGACGAGTAGACGGAGGACGAGTAGATGACGAAGGACGAGTAGACAGAGGACGAGTTGACGGAGGACGAGTAGACGCAGTGGGCGCGTCCTTGAAGTTCCAACACATCTCCAAGGACTTACAGATCATCTCCACCAAATACAAAACCCCGGCGTACGGCTCCCTCAGTCCCTACAGTTGGCCTCAGAACTTCTCCCTGGACCAGCATCTCTACAAATCCAAGCCTCATCCCAAAGTGTCCCCCAAGTCCAAGAAGATTCTGGGCTGGGGCGACTTTTACTTCAATGTGAAAACTCTGAAGTTCAGTCTTGTGGTGACCGGGAAGATTGTGGACCATGTCAACGGCACTTTCAGCGTCTACTTCCGCCACAACTCCTCGCACCTGGGGAATATAACCGTCAGCATCGTGCCACCTTCTAAGCCGGTTGCCTTGGAGGTTCTGGACCCAGTAGTTGAAAGCATTCACACGGGGAACTCTGTCCTGTTACCAGACCTGGCATCCCGAGTCCAATCCAGCACAATTACTCCAGACCTTCTCAAGCAGCAGCAGGACCTGGCGGTCATGACTGAGCTCAACTGCCGTGTGGAGTACCAAAGAACCAACCGGTCCAAGAAGACCAAGCCCTGCATGTACGACCCGGGTCAGACCTGCTACTCGGAAAACACGCAGTCGCAGGCGGCGTGGATCTGCGCTAAACCCTTCAAGGTCATTTGCATCTTCATCGCCTTCACCGGCACCAACTATAGGCTGGTGCAGAAGGTTTGCCCCGACCGCAACTTCCAGCCGGAGCAGAACCAGCAGCACTTTGGGTGACCGCTTCCAGATGGACTGCCTGGTTTCTACTTAGTGTTCCAGTCCTTGTCTTTGTTTGCTTTTCACATCTCAAGGGTACAAGAGTGGACCCCAGCAACTCCACAACAACACGGGAGGCATTCAGTTTCGTTGGATTTCCCCGAAAAAGTAGTGGATCTGGTCTGAGGGTCAGAGTGTCAGGATAAGGTGGCCAAGGGACTGAGGGGTGTGTTCACACTTGTCATGTTTGGTTCGGTTTAAAGGGACTCTGATACCAGAGTCTGCTCTGATAAGCCTTCTCAGGGCAGTGGATCCATCGCAACTGGACTGTTCAGTTTGTCTTAAATCACGTGTGGACTCTCATCCATCATCAGTTCATGGTCAGAGACTTAGACTGGTGGACTCGATCTGACCAGGACTTAGATTAGTAGGCCTGATAAGACCAGGACTTAAATTGGTAGACAAGATCTGACCAGGACTGTTTTTTACTGTTATTATAAATATTATTTACTGTGTTTATACAATGTTTTTTTTGCATGTGCAGATTTTTCTCAAGTTTAAAAGACGTAGACTTTTTCTGCCAAAATTGAAAGAGTGAATACATTTAGTGAGAAAAGATCAAGTACTTTACTGATGCAGGTTTTCGTGGGCCACAGGAAACGAAGCGGTGACCCAGATCTGTCCCTGGGACCTTAAGTTCCACACCTGTGACGTATAACAATGGTTTTTTTTTCTCTTTTAATTTGCATTAATGAAAATAAAAGTCAACGACCAAAAACAAACACTCACCTTCCTGCTGGGGAGCTTTGTTAAGCAGAAAAGTGAAACCCTGCTGTAACATCAGCATGTTTGCATCTTTGAGAAACTCACCACTTTTTGCAAGCACGGGCAGTCTGGCCTGCGATGAGGTGGCGACTTGTCCAGGGTGTACCCCGCCTTCCGCCCGATTGTAGCTGAGATAGGCTCCAGCGCCCCCCGCGACCCCAAAGGGAATAAGCGGTAGAAAATGGATGGATGGATGGATGGGCAGTCTGGCGAAAGAGTGGATATTTTGCCGGGATCGAACACGAACACGAACACTGACTCTCTAGCGCCCCCTTTGAAAATGAGAAGAAATTATTAGCGTAACGTCACCAAAATGGCTGGAGATGACTATCTTTAGAGGACGCAGGCTAAAGTCTCAAGAAGCCATATTTGAAAACCAACAGGAAGTCGGCCTTCTTGGTGTTGCGACCTCTCACTGCCGGTCATTCCTTGTTTTGTTTTGTGGGAGTTTTTCAGTTTTTGGTTCACTTCCTGTCCTGCGCTTTTATTTTGGTGGTTTTTCCTGTTTTGTGTTTCCCTCTGCCATTTTTAGGCCAAAAAAGTAAAAACTATTAAACTTATGATTTCTTTCCAGAGGCTCCGATCTTCCTGAAATGTTTGATGTTGGGGGAGGGGTGTTGGGTGGGACGCAACTGCATGACTACTGAGGCGCCGTTATCGCCCCCTTGTGGTGAAAAATTATAAATGTTATGACTTCCTTCCACATGCTCTGATCGTCCTGAAACGCTTGATGGTGGGTGGAGCATCAGGTCGGCAGGAGGCTGCGGCGTCACGTGTTTAAATGCTGGCTTTACGCGACTGGAACATGCAAGACTTGAATATGTGAGACTTGAATATGAGGGACTGGAACATGCAAGACTTGAATATGTGAGACTGGAATATGTGAGACTGGAATATGTGAGACTGGAACATGTGAGACTGGAACATGCAAGACTGGAACATGTGAGATTGGAACATGCGAGACTGGAATATGAGAGACTGGAACATGCGAGACTGGAACATGCGAGACTGGAATGTGTGAGACTGCAATATGCTCGACTGGAATATGTGAGACTGGAACACGCGAGACTGGAACATTCAGGACTGGAACATGCAAGACTGGAACATACGAGACTGGAATATGCGAGACTGGGTATTGTGAGACTGGAACATGCGAGACTGGAATATGTGAGACTGAAACATGCGAGACTTGAATATGTGAGACTTGAATATGTGAGACTGGAACATGTGAGACTGGAACATATGAGACTGGAACATGCAAGACTTGAATATGTGAGACTTGAATATGTGGGACTGGAACATGTGAGACTGGAACATGCAAGACTTGAATATGTGAGACTGGAATATGTGAGACTGGAATATGTGAGACTGGAACATGTGAGACTGGAACATGTGAGACTGGAACATGCAAGACTGGAACATATGAGACTGGAATATGTGACTCTGGAACATGCAGGACTGGAACATGCAAGACTGGAACATGCAAGACTGGAACATACGAGACTGGAATATGCGAGACTGGATATTGTGAGACTGGAACATGCGAGACTGGAATATGTGAGACTGGAACATGTGAGACTGGAACATGCGAGACTGGAACATGTGAGACTGGAACATGTGAGACTGGAATATGCGAGACCGGAACATGCGAGACCGGAATATGTGAGACTGGAACATGTGAGACTGGAGTATGCGAGACTAGAACATGTGAGACTGGAACATGTGAGACTGGAATATGCGAGACTGGAACATGTGAGACTGGAACATGTGAGACTGGAATATGCGAGACTGGAACATGTGAGACTGGAACATGTGAGACTGGAATATGCGAGACTGGAACATGCGAGACTGGAACATGCGAGACTAGAACATGCGAGACTTGAATATGTGAGACTGGAACAGGTTAGACTGGAATATGTGAGACTGCAGTATGCTAGACTGGAACATGTGAGACTGGAACATCCGAGACTTGAATATGTGAGACTGGAAAATGTGAGACTGGAACATGCAAGACTTGAATATTTGAGACTGGAATATGCGAGACTGGAACATGCCAGACAGGAATATGTGAGATTGGAACATGTGAGACTGCAATATGCTAGACTGCAACATGCGAGACTTGAATATGTGAGACTGGAACATGTGAGAATGCAATATGCGAGACTGGAATATGCGAGACTGGAACATGCGAGACTTGAATATGTGAGATTGGAACATGTGAGACTGGAACATGTGAGACTGGAATATGCGAGACTGGAACATGTGAGACTGGAACATGTGAGACTGGAATATGCGAGACTGGAACATGTGAGACTGGAACATGTGAGACTGGAATATGCGAGACTGGAACATGTGAGACTGGAACATGCGAGACTGGAACATGCGAGACTGGAACATGCGAGACTGGAACATGCGAGACTGGAACATGCGAGACTGGAACATGCGAGACTTGAATATGTGAGACTGGAACATGTTAGACTGGAATATGTGAGACTGCAATATGCTAGACTGGAACATGCGAGACTTGAATATGTGAGACTGGAACATGTGAGAATGCAATATGCGAGACTGGAATATGCGAGACTGGAACATGCGAGACTTGAATATGTGAGATTGGAACATGTGAGACTGGAACATGTGAGACTGGAATATGCGAGACTGAAACATGTGAGACTGGAACATGTGAGACTGGAATATGCGAGACTGGAACATGTGAGACTGGAACATGTGAGACTGGAATATGCGAGACTGGAACATGTGAGACTGGAACATGCGAGACTGGAACATGCGAGACTGGAACATGCGAGACTGGAACATGCGAGACTGGAACATGCGAGACTGGAACATGCGAGACTTGAATATGTGAGACTGGAACATGCGAGACTGGAACGTGCGAGACTGGAACATGCGAGATTGGAACATGCGAGACTGGAATATGAGAGACTGGAATATGCGAGACTGGAATATGTGAGACTGGAACATGCGAGACTGGAACATGCGAGACTGGAATGTGTGAGACTGGAACACGCGAGACTGGAACATGTGAGACTACAATATGTGAGACTGGAACATGCGAGACTGGAACATGCGAGATTGGAACATGCGAGACTGGAACATGTGAGACTACAATATGTGAGACTGGAACATGTGAGACTACAATATGTGAGACTGGAACATGCGAGACTGGAACATGCGAGATTGGAACATGCGAGACTGGAATATGAGAGACTGGAACATGCGAGACTGGAACATGCGAGACTGGAATATGTGAGACTGGAATGTGCGAGACCGGAACATGCAAGATTGGAACATGGGAGACCGGAACATGCAAGACTGGAATATGCGAGACTGGAATATGTGAGACTGGAATATGTGAGACTGGAATATGCGAGACTGGAATATGTGAGACTGGAACATGTGAGACTGGAACATGTGAGACTTGAATATGTGAGACTGAAATATGTGAGACTGGAAAATGCAAGACTTGAATATGTGAGACTGGAACATGCGAGACTGGAACATGCGAGACTGGAACATGTGAGACTGGAATGGACAATGAAGGCAGTAAAAGAAGAAAGGACAAGAAGAAAGTGAATTAGGGAGACGTCTCTAATCTGAGCACACTTTTGTTCAGCATGTTGTGTACAACTTCAAAAGGCCCATTAAGTACCCCCCGCGGTGCCAAGTATTACAATGATGAAAGTCTTTGAGCAGACAAAACAAGACAAACACAAAAGACACTTTGAAGTTTCTCATTGTCAAGACTTAACAACACAAACATAAATGTGACACAACATGTTGGCTTGCAAATACAACTTTTCTCTGGGCCTCACAGAACTGTTCTGGTTACACACTTGACTTGGAGGACCCACAATTCAAACATTCACACAATGACTTAGAGGACCCACAATTCAAACATTCACACAATGACTTAGAGGACCCACAATTCAAACATTCACACAATGACTTAGAGGACCCACAATTCAAACATTCACACAATGACTTAGAGGACACACAATTCAAACATTGACACAATGACTTAGAGGACCCACAATTTCAAACGCTCACACAATGACTTAGAGGACCCACAATTCAAACATTCACACAACGACTTAGAAGACACACAATTCAAACATTCACACAATGACTTAGAGGACCCACAATTTCAAACGCTCACACAATGACTTAGAGGACCCACAATTCAAACATTCACACAACGACTTAGAAGACACACAATTCAAACATTCACACAATGACTTAGAGGACCCACAATTCAAACATTCACACAATGACTTAGAGGACCCACAATTCAAACATTCACACAATGACTTAGAGGACCCACAATTCAAACATTCACACAACGACTTAGAAGACACACAATTCAAACATTCACACAATGACTTAGAGGACCCACAATTTCAAACGCTCACACAATGACTTAGAGGACCCACAATTCAAACATTCACACAACGACTTAGAAGACACACAATTCAAACATTCACACAATGACTTAGAGGACCCACAATTCAAACATTCACACAATGACTTAGAGGACCCACAATTCAAACATTCACACAATGACTTAGAGGACCCACAATTCAAACATTCACACAATGACTTAGAGGACCCACAATTCAAACATTCACACAATGACTTAGAGGACCCACAATTCAAACATTCACACAATGACTTAGAGGACACACAATTCAAACATTGACACAATGACTTAGAGGACCCACAATTTCAAACGCTCACACAATGACTTAGAGGACCCACAATTCAAACATTCACACAACGACTTAGAAGACACACAATTCAAACATTCACACAATGACTTAGAGGACCCACAATTCAAACATTCACACAATGACTTAGAGGACCCACAATTCAAACATTCACACAATGACTTAGAGGACCCACAATTCAAACATTCACACAATGACTTAGAGGACCCACAATTCAAACATTCACACAATGACTTAGAGGACCCACAATTCAAACATTGACACAATGACTTAGAGGACCCACAATTTCTAACGCTCACACAATGACTTAGAGGACCCACAATTCAAACATTCACACAACGACTTAGAAGACACACAATTCAAACATTCACACAATGACTTAGAGGACACACAATTCAAACATTCACACAATGACTTAGAGGACCCACAATTCAAACATTCACACAATGACTTAGAGGACCCACAATTCAAACATTCACACAATGACTTAGAGGACCCACAATTCAAACATTCACACAATGACTTAGAGGACCCACAATTCAAACATTCACACAATGACTTAGAGGACCCACAATTCAAACATTCACACAATGACTTAGAGGACCCACAATTCAAACATTCACACAATGACTTAGAGGACACACAATTCAAACATTGACACAATGACTTAGAGGACCCACAATTTCAAACGCTCACACAATGACTTAGAGGACCCACAATTCAAACATTCACACAACGACTTAGAGGACCCACAATTCAAACATTCACACAATGACTTAGAGGACCCACAATTCAAACATTCACACAATGACTTAGAGGACCCACAATTCAAACATTCACACAATGACTTAGAGGACCCACAATTCAAACATTCACACAATGACTTAGAGGACACACAATTCAAACATTGACACAATGACTTAGAGGACCCACAATTTCAAACGCTCACACAATGACTTAGAGGACCCACAATTCAAACATTCACACAACGACTTAGAAGACACACAATTCAAACATTCACACAATGACTTAGAGGACACACAATTCAAACATTCACACATTGATTTAGAGGACCCACAATTCAAACATTCACACAACGACTTAGAGGACACACAATTCAAACATACACACAATGACTTAGAGGACCCACAACTCAAACATTCACACAATGATCATTGAGTGAATGCTCCAAACAGATTTTGGCGCGTTCTACCTTCCACATTTTTCACCCGATTCAAAGCGTTCCAACTTCAAACTGTTCAGCCTATTCAGGAATCGCAGGCTTTCTTTTGACAAATTCCAAAAATTCCCAGATTTCCCAGAATTCCAGGTTTTCCGGGACATTTTTCCCATCCAAAATTAATTGGCCATTTTTCAAACTTCCACCATTTCCACATTTTTCAACACATTTCAACTATTCCACCTTCAACATATTCCACCATCCTAGAAATGTAAACCACTTTTTTCCAAGCTCAAAAAAATTCCAGGATTTTCCAGATTTCCTGGTTTTCCAAAGCCCTATATCCACCCTTTTTACTGTTGACTACTCCTTCCACATTTTTCAACGTATTTCAACCGTTCCACTTTCAACACATTTCACCATCCTGGAAATTTAAGCTACCTATTTTCCAAGCTCAAAAAAATTCCAGGACTTTCCAGATTTCCTGGTTTTCCAAAGCCCTATATCCACCCTTTTTTACTGTCGACTACTCTTTCCACATTTTTCAACATATTTCAACCATTCAACCGTTAAAACATTCCACCATCCTGGAAATTTAAGCTACCTTTTTTCCAAGTTCCAAAAAATTCCAGGATTTTCCAGATTTCCTGGTTTTCCAAAGCCCTATATCCACCCTTTTAACTGTCGACTACTACTTCCACATTTTTCAACGCATTTCAACCATTCTACTGTCAAAACATTTTTTTCCAATCTCAAAAAAATTCCAGGATTTTCCATATTTCCTGGTTTTCCAAAGCCCTATATCCACCTTTTTACTGTTGACTACTCCTCCCACATTTTTCAACGTATTTCAACCGTTCCACCTTCAACACATTCCACGATCCTGGAAATTTAAGCTACCTTTTTTCCAAGCTCCAAAAATTTCCAGGATTTTCCAAATTTCCTGTTTTTTTTTAAAGCCCTATATCCACCCTTTTTACTGTCGACTACGCCTTCCACGTTTTTCAACCCATTTCAACCATTCTACCATCAAAACATTCTACCATCCTGGAAATGTAAACTACTTTTTTCCAAGTTCAAAAAAATTCCAGGATTTTCCATACTTCCTGGTTTTCCAAAGCCCTATATCCACCCTTTTAACTGTTCCACATTTTTCAACGCATTTCAACCATTCTACCGTCAAAACATTTTTTTCCAAGCTCAAAATAATTCCAGGATTTTCCATATTTCCTGGTTTTCCAAAGCCCTATATCCACCCTTTTTACTGTCAACTAGTCCTTCCACATTTTTCAACATATTTCAACTGTTCCACCTTCAACACATTCCACAATCCTGGAAATTTCAGCTACTTTTTTCCAAGCTCCAAAAACTTCCAGGATTTTCCAGATTTCCTGGTTTTCCAAAGCCCTATATCCACCCTTTTTACTGTCGACTACTCCTTCCACATTTTTCAACGCAATTCAACAATTCTACAGTCAAAACATTCCTCATATTCAGGACAAAAAACAAAGTTGTTTTTTGAACTGGAAAAATTCCCGGTTTTCCCAAAATTCCAAGAATTCCGTAATGCCATTTCTCAATTCAACATGTTACTACTTCAACATCTCTCGACCGATTTGAAAATTTTCAACTTCAACCATTTCAACTTATTCAGAACAATCACGTTTCTGAACCATATTTTTTTTTAATTCCCTATTTTCCCGAAATTCCCTAATACCATTTGCTGCTTCAACATTTCTTGACCGATTTAAACAATTCCAACACCAACCAATTCAGCTCATTCAGGACATATATACTTCTAATCATTTTCAAAAAAAATTCAGCTTTTCCCAAAATTCCAGGAAGTTCCAATTTGAATTAATGGGACGTTTTTCCAAGTTGCACAATTCCCACATTTTTCAACCTATTCAAACAATTCCAACATCAACACACCCAACTAACACTTTCCCAAGTTCCAAACCTAATTCCGGTTTTCCTGGAAATTAAAATGCTTTATCTTTCAAACTATTCCAACATTCAAACTATTCTTACATTTATACTACATTCTGTCAGCATTTCACTTCCACTTCAGCATTGGAGCATTCACACTCATCTAGTTTGTCATATTTTTCTGTTTTAAATCCAATTTATATATTTTTTTAACACAAGTTTGGTCCCGGGGACTCAAAAGCGTCTCAGGCATAAAAAAGTTTAAAATAAGTCATTTATTTTATAGAATTTTTTTTATTGAAGGCTTACATTTCCATATCAACTTCAGGTCTTTTTGTCAACATAACGTTGACAAAACTCTTTTATACGACAAAAACACAAAATGTGCAATAATGTCCCATGGATTATCTGAAGTGAAGTCATTAGAACCTTAAATAATAATCAATCATTCATAACAACGTCCATTATGATTCATTATTATTTTATGATCAATGACTCTTTCAAAAGAAAATCCCACTAAAATAATTAGGGATCCATAAAAGTGTTAAAAATAAATCATACAGTTTTTGCTTTCAATGCTTACATTTCCAGACCAGTGATTGTTAAACTGGGGCACTTAGGCTCCATCTAAAGGTGGCCAAAGTGTTTTATTTCCTATATTCAAACACAGTGTTACTGTTCAAACTGTGTGTAATGTTACAGTTACAGTGGACAAAACCAGGAAATATGCTTGTCGAATAAAACCTCTGCATTGTTTTTAATGAATACTTAGACCTACTACACTACTGTATTTTAATGTTATCATTATGGTGGTACTTAATGAATACTTAGTTCTACTACAGTACTCTATTTTAATGTTGTCATTATGGTGGTACTTAATGAATACGTAGGTCTACAACACTACTGTATTTAATGTTGTCATTATGGTGGTACTGAATGAATACTTAGGTCTACTACACTACTGTATTTTAATGTTGTCATTGTGGTGGTACTTAATGAATACTTAGGTCTACTACACTACTGTATTTGATGTTGGTCATTATGGTGGTACTTAATGAATACTTAGGTCTACTACACTACTGTATTTAATATTGTCATTATGGTGGTACTTAATGAATACTTAGGTCTATTACACTACTGTATTCTAAGGTTGTCATGCTGGTGCTACTTAATGAAAACTTAGGTCTACTACACTACTGTATTTAATGTTGTCATTATGGTGGTACTTAATGAATACTTAGGTCTACTATACTACTGTATTTTAATGTTGTCGTTATGGTGGTACTTAATGAATACTTAGGTCTACTACACTACTGTATTTTAATTTTGTCGTTATGGTGGTACTTAATGAATACTTAGGTCTACTATGCTACTGTATTTTATGGTTGGTCATTATAGTGGTACTTAATGAATACTTAGGTGTACTACACTACTGTATTTAATGTTGTCATTATGATGATACTTAGGTCTACTACACCACCGTATTTTAATGTTGTCATTATGGTGGTACTTAATGAATACTTAGGTCTACTACACTACTGTATTTAATGTTGTCATTATGGTGGTACTTAATGAATACTTAGGTCTACTATACTACTGTATTTTAATGTTGTCGTTATGGTGGTACTTAATGAATACTTAGGTCTACTACACTACTGTATTTTAATTGTGTCGTTATGGTGGTACTTAATGAATACTTAGGTCTACTACACTACTGTATTTTAATGTTGTCATTATGGTGGTACTTAATGAATACTTAGGTCTACTATACTACTGTATTTTAATGTTGTCGTTATGGTGGTACTTAATGAATACTTAGGTCTACTACACTACTGTATTTTAATTTTGTCGTTATGGTGGTACTTAATGAATACTTAGGTCTACTATGCTACTGTATTTTATGGTTGGTCATTATAGTGGTACTTAATGAATACTTAGGTGTACTACACTACTGTATTTAATGTTGTCATTATGATGATACTGAGGTCTACTACACCACCGTATTTTAATGTTGTCATTATGGTGGTACTTAATGAATACTTAGGTCTACTACACTACTGTATTTAATGTTGTCATTATGGTGGTACTTAATGAATACTTAGGTCTACTATACTACTGTATTTTAATGTTGTCGTTATGGTGGTACTTAATGAATACTTAGGTCTACTATACTACTGTATTTTAATGTTGTCGTTATGGTGGTACTTAATGAATACTTAGGTCTACTACACTACTGTATTTTAATGTTGTCATTATGGTGGTACTTAATGAATACTTAGGTCTATTATGCTACTGTATTTTATGGTTGGTCATTATAGTGGTACTTAATGAATACTTAAGTGTACTACACTACTTTATTTAATGTTGTCATTATGATGAATACTTAGGTCTACTACACCACCGTATTTTAATGTTGTCATTATGGTGGTACTTAATGAATATTTAGGTCTACTACACTACTGTATTTGATGTTGGTCATTATGGTGGTACTTAATGAATACTTAGGTACATTACACTACTGTATTTTAATGTTGTCATTATGGTGGTACTTAATGAATACTTAGGTCTACTACACTATGTTACATATGCATGTACAGTAGATGGCAGTATTGCCCTGTTTAAGAGTGTCACAACATGGTGTCAGAAGTGGTCCGTGAGTCACGAAGATCAATTTAAGACGGAGATAGACGACATGGCAAAGGAATGGCTAGATTGGAGACAGCGCTTTGAGCGATACAGACTAGCGACCAGTGTTGGGACTAACGCGTTACAAAGTAATGCGTTACTGTAACGCCGTTAGTTTCGGCGGTAACTAGTAATCTAACGCGTTATTTTTTTTTTATTCAGTAATTTAGTTACCGTTACTACATGATGCGTTACTGCGTTATTTTTACGTTACTTTTGATGTAGTATCGGCTAGAAACAGAAGTTCTTCTGAATCTTCCTCTGTCACAAGCCGGAGAGAAGAAAAGAGGCGCGGTCTATGTGTGTGTGGTAGAGATGCGCGGTTTGCGGACACAACCGCGGAGTCCGCGGATTATCCGCGGATCGGGCGGATGAAATTAAAAAAAATAAGATTTTATCCGCTCGCGGGTCGGGTCGGGCGGATTAATTAGATATTTTTTTTGTTTTTGTTTTTTTTGTTTGTTTTTTTGCGGGTGGCAGTTAAACCAATTGGGAAATATATACACATAGTTAAATGTTGTTACCCACATACGAAAAACGAGCAGGCACCTGCAGCATATGCCACAACAGAAGAAAAAAAAAGAAAAGAGATGGACACTTTTACGGAGCGGAGAAGGGACGCCTCGCCGGGGTCCGGGACCGAGGCCCCTTCCCCCGAGAGGGCCCCACCGGGAGCCGTAGCTGAGGCGATCCGCGAGAAGGGCCCGACGCACGTCCAGGGTCACTACCGCGCCCACCGCACCGACACCCCGCCTCGTCCGCTTTCGCCGCGGCCGGCGTCACGCGCAGCAGGTAAGCAGCTTACCTGCCCG
Source organism: Nerophis lumbriciformis (assembly GCF_033978685.3). NCBI lineage: Eukaryota > Metazoa > Chordata > Actinopteri > Syngnathiformes > Syngnathidae > Nerophis > Nerophis lumbriciformis. The sequence goes on along the minus strand of NC_084570.2, from coordinate 39,608,125 downwards.
CCACCCCCGTGGCCGGGGGCTCGTAACATGGGTCACTCCGCGCGCTCCGCCCGCGCAGCTTACCTGCTTGCCACCCCTGTTGCCGGGGGCGCGTAACAGGGGTCACTCCGCGCACAGTGCGCTCACGAAAGGGGTGGGGCTCACCCTGGTTGATATAGAGAGCAGGACGGTGGCCATGGAATTTCATTTAAGGTTTGTGATAAACCATCAAACTCATTCGTTAAAAGGACTCTATAGTTATATAAAGCGAAATTTTCTGGACATTATCATGCAAGAAAAGTTTATTTTTGGGATCGCGATCACCGCGTAATGATTTTTAAAGGTTGCATTACATTATTAACTGTCCCATGTGATCAGCCAGTGCGATTGGAAGTCCATGCTCAATTATTGCCTCCGTAAATAAAACTTCGGCATTTATCACATCCAAAGAATCTGTTTGGGCGACGAAAAACGTTGAAAGTTTTCCACTTGTATCGCTAGCAACGGCATTAGACTTGTGTTTTTTTGTCCCAACGTGGTCTTTTACATCGCTAATTCCTCCGTGTCCGATCGAAAAATTTTGTCTGCACAAGGTGCAATTCGCGTAGTTTTCACCCTTTTTTTTTTTTTTAATTAATATTAGATATATAACAACGGGCGGATGGCGGGCGGATGCAGTTTTGATCAAACGTTACATCGGGTGGATGGCGGATGGATGACGACTTTCTGACGCGGTTGCGGATGAGATAAATTGCCTATCCGCGCATCTCTAGTGTGTGGGTGTGGGTGTGGGGAGGCACACACGTGAAACAAAAAAAAAAGTTGTTGGCACGTTCAGTCCACACACGCGCCATTGAATCGGTGTGTTTATAAGTGCAGACTCGGTTGTGCAAAACGAGGGTTTTAAACACATGCTGAACGTGCTTGAACCACGTTACGACATCCCGTCGCGCACCCACTTCAGCGATAAGATTGTGTCAGATCTTTATGAGCAGGAGAAGAAAAAAGTTGTGGATGAACTATCCCGAGCATCATCTGTTGCGCTCATGACAGACGGGTGGACGTCCAGCGGAACTATAAGCGCTCACTTCATCACAGCAGACTGGGAGATGAGAAGACACGCCCCCTCTACGAGAGTCACCTTGCGCAGGTACTGACACAAGCAGTGGAGGAATGGAATATAAAGATATCCCAGTCACACGTGATAATGCCAAAAATCAAATAATTACAGAGAATGAGGCAGGACTGGGACCACAGATAGGTGCTTTGCACATGTAGTGAATTTGGCATCACAGAAGGGAATCTCAGTCAATAGGATGGAGCGCCTCTTTGGGAGGATCAGGAAGGTTTCTTACTTCCACCCAAGCACAACAGCTGCTCATGTGCTTAAGACAAAGCAAGAAATGCTAAAGCTGCCTGCTCATACATGATGTCCCAACGAGGTGGAACTCCACTTATGATATGTTGGAGCAGCAGGCAGCTATATACTCTGCATTGACCCACAACACCCTGAAGACAAATGTCACCCTGTCTGATGATGATGTGAGAGTGGCAGATGAGGTCCTCCAGGTGCTTAAACCCCTCAAAAGTGTTCCATCTCTACTGAGCACTGAAACTTCACCATCTGTGTCACTGATCCTGCCACTGAAAACAAGTATTCTACAATCCATGGCTCCAAGTGTGGAAGACAGCAGCATCACTCCAGATGTCAGCCTTTATTTCACTACCTATGTTTCAAGGAAGATGATGTTTCTTCTTATGTTGCACTTAAACTTGTTTTTTATTAATGGTCATTGGTCCAAGTTTAAAGAAAGGAGGAATGCCTTTTTATGTTGCACTGATTTTCATTAATTATGTTAAAAGGAAAATAAAAATGCATGTCAAGTTGATCAACACATTGTATTATTCTCCAGTGCAATAACAGTACTGAAATGAAGGCAAAAAGGGCATTAATGGGAGCTTTAAAAAAAAAAGAAGAAAAAAAGAAGTAACTAAATAGTTACTTTTCACAGTAACGCATTACTTTTTGGTGTAAGTAACTGAGTTAGTAACTGAGTTACTTTTGAAATAAAGTAACTAGTAACTGTAACTAGTTACTGGTTTTCAGTAACTAACCCAACACTGCTAGCGACAAAACTCAACAATGAGGATGGAAACGTGCAGGTGAGCTGCCTGATTTATGCAATGGGCAACGAAGCAGAAAATATATATAAATCGTTCACCTTTGCCGAAGACGGACATAGAAACAACTTTTACCGCGTGGTGAAAAAGTTTGACGAGTATTTTTTCCCGAGGAGGAATATTATCCACGAGAGGGCATGTTTTCACCAGCGTGTCCAGCAGCCTCAGGAGAAGGCAGAGTGTTTTATCAGATCCCTGTACGATCTATCAGAGCACTGTGAGTTCGGTGCCTGCCGGGTTGAAAATATCCGCGACCGTATTATCGTCGGGATAATTGACAAGGAGCTCTCACGCAGGCTACAGCTAATGGCGGACCTAACGCTCGCACTGACAATACAGACTGTCAGGCCGACAGAGGAGGTTGCGACAAAAGTAAACCTGCAGGGAGACAAGATGGGATCAGTACAAGAGGTGCGTTACAAACAACAAAATCATTGGAAACAACAACAAGGCAAGACAAAAGACAGAAAATGGGGGAATGAAAATAAATGTGGAAAATGCGGGAAAGCTGAGCATGGCAGAGAGGGGAAATGCCCGGCAAGAAAAGCTACTTGCCACAACTGCCATAAAATCGGACATTGGGCCAGAGTGTCACAACAGCAACAAGTCAGTGAATGAAGTCACAGAAACTGGGCATGTTGAACAAACATCCTATTTCTTAGGTTCAGTGTGCAGTGGATATGAGAAAGAACAGTGGACTGTTCAACTACAGGTGGATTTAATCCCAATGGAATTTAAAATTGACACAGGAACTGATGTCAGTGTATTAAGTGAGGATGGGTTTCACACACTCACCCCACTGAGAGCACTGGAACCTGCTGACATTCCTCTGGACAGCCCAGGAGGTGAACTGTTGTGTCTGGGCCGATTTAAAGCAACAGTTAGCTACAAAGGGAAGGATTACCCCTTCAAAGCATACGTGGTGCGCAGCAGTAGTGTAAACAATCTACTCAGCCGGTCCCTGTCAGTCAGAATGAACTTGGTGCGACGAGTTGACGAAGTGACACACACCACCACAGGACATCAGCAGGCTTACGGTGAGCACAGCACACTAAACACTGAACCAGTTAGAATACAGCTGAAAGATGGTGCCCAACCGTATGCTGTTCATTTCGCACGACGTGTGCCCTTCCCAATATTACAAAAAGTCAAAGACGAACTACACAGGATGGAGTATAACGGCATCACAGAGCCAGTTACACAGCCAACTGAATGGTGTGCACCAATGGTACCCGTTCTGAAGAAGAATACTGGCAAAGCCAGGATATGTGCAGACTTGAAACGGCTAAACAATTCAGACAAAAGAGAGCGTTATATCTTACCTACCTCGGATGAGATCACTGCCAAGCTAAGTTGAGCAACGGTGTTCTCCTCTCTTGATGCTGCGAGTGGGTTCTGGCAGATCCCGCTGCACTCAGACAGCTGCAGGCTAACAACTTTTATTACACCGTTTGGCATATACTGTTTTAAGAGATTACCATTCGGGATCACCAGTGCACCGGAAATCTTCCAGCGAAAAATGCTGGAGACACTGCAAGGGCTGGAAGGTGTTGAAGTTTTTATGGATGACATCCTGGCCTATGGGACCTCGATGGAACAGCATGACATTAGACTCGAAAAGGCGTTGAATCAGCAGGCCTGAAGCTCAATAAAGACAAATGCTCCCTCAGACAAAGCCAACTACGTTTTTGGGACACCTCATCGATCAGTCAGGGATCAGACCCAACCCTGACAAAGTTGAGGCCATTCGACAGCTGGCCCCACCAAGAAATGTCCAGGAGCTTAAAATAGTTCTGGGCATGGTGAACTACCTGGGAAGGTATGTTCCTAGCCTATCCACAATAGGTCAACCATTATACGAGCTTTTGAAAAACAGGGGCATCTGGACCTGGAGCCACACACAGCAGGCAGCATTTGAGCACATTAAGGAGATGCTGACAACAGCACCGGTCCTTTCGTTCTACGATGTTGCCAAGCCCACAGCTGTGTACGCCGATGCCAGTAGTTACAGCCTGGGGGGTGTACTGCTCCAACTCCATGGAGAGGAGTGGAAGCCAGTAGCCTACTGCTCCAGACGTCTCACTGAAGCCGAAACACGTTACGCCTAGATTGAGAAAGAGTGTCTGGCTGGTGTATGGGCCTGTGAAAAATTTGACAAGTATGTTTGCGGCTTGGATCAGTTCAGGCTTGAGATCGATCACAAACCATTAGTACTGCTCGTCAACTATAGAAGTCTGGACAATGTTCCTTTAAGATGTCAGCGGTTACTGATGAGACTCCTGAGGTACAAACCGGTAGCAGAATATGTGCCAGGGAAAACTCTTGTAGTTGCCGATGCCCTGTCTCGTAGCCCAAAAATACCCACAAAAGGAGAGACTGACACTCAGGATGATGTGGCGTGCTACGTAGCCACAGTGACGCAGGGCATCCCAGCATCTCCAACCAGAATGGAGAGCATCAGGACAACAACAATGGCCGACAGCCAGCTACAGGCTGTCATCAAACTAATCAGGTCAGGATGGCCAGAACACATTGCTAATGTCCCACCGTGTGCCAGAGACTTTCTGAAATTGAAAAATGAACTATCAGAAGCTGATGGCTTGGTCACACGAGGAAACAGAATTGTTATTCCGAAGTCATTAAGAGCAGATATTTTGCAGAAAATACACGATGGACATCAAGGGCTCACAAAGTTCAGAGAAAGGGCCAAAACATCGGTTTGGTGGCCAGGACTCTCTGTAGGACTTAAGAACATAGTAGAGTCGTGCAGGACCTGTCGGGAGCAGAAGCGAGCTCAGCAGAAGGAGCCACTCATCTCCACACCCCTGCCAGACCGTCCATGGAAACGAATTGCTCTTGACCTTTGCGAACACAACAAGCACGACTATCTGGTGATATCTGATTACTATTCACGGTACCTAGTAATCCTGCATCTACCATCAACAACCAGCGCTCAGGTTATTCAGAGACTGAAAACAACCTTCGCTAGGTTTGGTATCCCGGACGAGGTGGTGAGTGACAACGGCCCTCAATTCTCCAGTGCGGAATTCCAGGAGTTGGCACGACAACTGGGCTCCAGACACATTACGTCTAGTCCTCACCACCGTCAAGGAAACGGCCATGCAGAAAGAGCAGTGCAGACAGCAAAGAGAATCCTCCGACAGGACGATCCACTGGTAGCTCTCATGTGCTATCGTTCGACTCCCTGCACTACCACAGGAGTTAGCCCAGCAGAACTGATGATGGGGAGGAAGATTCGAACAAGTCTCCCTACGCTCGAGAAAAATCTGCAACCTAAATGGCCCAACAGAAAGACTGTCAAGCAAAAGGAGGGGGGTGTATATTGTAGCGTCCCGGAAGAGTTAGTGCTGCAAGGGGTTCTGGGTATTTGTTCTGTTGTGTTTATGTTGTGTTACGGTGCGGATGTTCTCCCGAAATGTGTTTGTCATTCGGCGTTTTAAAAAGTCATACATTTTACTTTTTGAAACCGATACCGATAATTTTGAAACCGATACCGATAATTTCCGAAATTGCATTTTAAAGCTTTATCAGCTGATAAATCGGCAGTCCGATATTATCGGACATCCCTAATACTGATACCACTATACTGTACAATACAGTACTATACTGATATCACTATAGTGTACAACCCTAGTACAAAGTGTAAAAAATAAAACATTTTATTTTCTACATTTTGTACTATTAGTACTGATATGACACACACACACACACACACACACACATCCTCTCACACACACACACACACACACACACATCCTCACACACACACACACACACACACGCGTCCTCAGACACACAAAAACACACACACAAATACACGCACACGCAAACACACGTCCACAGACATAAAAACACACAAACACAAAAACACACACACATCCTCAGACACACAAAACACACGCACACACAAAAACACGCACACAAATACACACACACACGCAAACACACACGTCCTCAGGCATAAAAACACACACACGTAAACACACACACGTCCTCAGACACACAAAAACACACGAACACAAACACACACACACGTCCTCAGACACACAAAAACACACACGCAAACACACACATCCTCAGACACACAAAAACACACACACACGTCCTCAGACACACACACACACACACACACACATCCGCTCCATCTTCCCACGACCTGACTGACTGACTAACACAGCGTGTGGTCGTCCCTCAGGGAGGACGTTTGAACCCGCTAACATAGTCAGTGCACTAGCATGTTGGCTAACACACTGGGGATGAGAAGTCAAGGTACTTGTGTTATACTTTTAGGACATTTTTATCAAATACAGTATCATCATTTTGTATAACAATGACCATGTGTTCTCTTTTCCCCGGACATGTCCTCTTTTGCGGGGCTGTCCGGGCGGGGTTTCTTAAATGCCTCAAATGTCCAGTATTTAGAGTTAGAGTTGCATGTATTTTCAATGTACATCCAGGGTTAAGAAGGGGTTAAAAACAAAACAAATTGTGAAGGTGTGCGCACGCAGCAACATTCGTGAGGGAGGGGCGGAGACCGAGAGCGAGAGAGCGAGACAGTGGAGAGACAGACAGAACACAAGAGAGAAGCGGAAACGTAAATGTAACTTCACGGATGATTTGCGGGAAAAGTATCTGTGTTTTGGTCCTGGCCGTGACACATGGAAGGCAGAATGCACTGTGTACAAAGCAGGAAGGTATATATCCGTGGCAAATAAAGATCTACAAGCCCATATCGACACTACAAAGCACAAAACAGCTGTGCAGGGCGAGAGCTCGTCTGCTGTTTTTTGCTTGAATTTACTTACCGTATTTTCCGCACTATAAGGCGCACCTAAAAACCACAAATTTTCTCAAAAGCTAACAGTGCGCCTTATAACCCGGTGCGCTTTATTACGATTCATTTTCATAAAGTTTCGATCTCGCAACTTCGGTAAACAGCCGCCATCTTTTTTCCCGGTAGAACAGGAAGCGCTTCTTCTTCTACGCAAGCAACCGCCAAGGTAAGCACCCGCCCCCATAGAACAGGAAGCGCTTCTTCTTCTACTGTAAGCTACCGCCCGCCCCCGGAAGAAGAAGAAAAAACGCGCGGATATCACCGTACGTTTCATTTCCTGTTTACATCTGTAAAGACCACAAAATGGCTCCTACTAAGCGAAAAGGATCCGGTTCATAAAAAGACGCAATCTCTCCATCCGCACACGGATTACTACCGTATTTCACAGCAACTGATATTCCTGTGAACCGCACTGTGGAACGGGAGCACGTACGGTGAATATTCGCACCACAGGGAATGAGAAGTCATCCTTCACTGTGGTTCTAGCTTGCCATGCTAACTTCCACCCATGGTGATATTCAAAAGGAAGACCTTGCCAAAAGAGACCTTTCCAGCCGGCGTCATCATAAAAGCTAACTCGAAGGGATGGATGGATGAAGAAAAGATGAGCGAGTGGTTAAGGGAAGTTTACGCGAAGAGGCCGGGTGGCTTTTTTCACACAGCTCCGAAGGCGAACACACCTTCACTAAGACGGGCAGACAGCGCCGGACGACATACGCCAACATTTGCCAGTGGATCGTAAATGCCTGGGCAGATATTTCGGTCACAACTGTGGTCCGAGCTTTCCGGAAGGCAGGATTCACAGAACAACAGCGACACTGACTCCGATGACTTCGACGAGACGGAACCGGCCATTTTGGATACCACGCTTGCGCAACTTTTCAATTCGGACACCGAAGACGAAGAATTCGAAGGATTTACGAATGAAGAATAACTTCAGAAGGTGAGCGCTATGTTTATTTTGTGTGTTGTGACATTAACGTTCGAGCAACATTATGTTGCTATTGCTCTACACCATTTTGAATTTTACTATGTTTGTGATTGCACATTTGCGTACATTTTGGGACAGAGTTGTTAGAATGCTGGTTTTCAATATATTATTAAAGTTTGACTGAACTATCTGACTGTTTTTTTGACATTCCCTTTAGCGCAGCGTAGGCGCGGCTTATAATCCGGGGCGGCTTATTGGTGGACAAAGTTATGAAATATGTAATTCATTGAAGGTGCGGCTAATAATCCAGTGCGCCTTATAGTGCGGAAAATACGGTAACTTGTTTTGAGGCATTATTTATGTTTACATTATATACAAGAGGTTATTTTTAATATTTCTACCTCTGCACTTTTTTCCAAAACTGGGAATGTTACAAAATATAAGTGGGACTTATTTTATCATACTGTCAAGCGGTGTTGGCGTTACCGCACTTTGTGTGTCTTTTTACGCATTGAAATCAGAAAGGACGCAGATTTTTTTTTTTTAACCATTTGCGGCCCACAGCTAATGTTTTAAAGGCCCATGGCACATTCTAAAGATACTATTAAAATAAACAAAAACATAACAAAAGTGAAATAAAAAAGCTTACAGGTGAAATGTAATTTAGAAACAGTTGCAATGTTGACTAATAAAACAAAGTTTTTTGGTTTTTTTTTCAAACGGTCATTGCTCAAAACATAATATTGAATCAAAATCAATGTTATTATGAATTATTGACCTATCAAAGGTTCTGATTACTTCACATCAAATATTCCACTTTGAAAAATATTTTTGGTGGAAGATTTTGCATATTTTGTGTGTTTGCCACAAAAAACATAGTTTTGTTTGACAAAAAAGGGCGGAAAACAAACAAACAAAAAAAACAACATAAAAAAACATTTTGAAATGAGTGATAGATCTGAAGTTGATGTAGACTCCAGAGATTTAAACGTTAAATATAAAATGTATGTATGCCCTGA